>NW_007247678.1:0-978 GCF_000164805.1 Carlito syrichta | reverse complement strand
GCATGTGGTCAGCCAGTTTTCCCAGCACCATTTCCTGAATAGGGTTCTCCTCTCCCCAGTGGTAGGTGGTGGGGGCTTTGTCGAAGATGAGTTGGTTGAGAAATTGAGGTTTTGCTTCTGGAATCTCAATTCTGTTCCATTGATCTATATGCCTGTTCCTGTACCAATACCAAGCTGTTTTGATGATTGTAGCTTTATAGTAAAGTTTGAAATCTGGTATTGTGATACCACCTGCTTTGTTTTTTTTGCTGAGGATTGTTCTGGTTATTCTTGGACGTTTGTGTTTCCATATGAATTCCTGTGTTGTTTTTTCTAGGTCTGAGAAGAATGTTGTTGGTAATTTAATGGGTATTGCATTGAATTTGTAGATTGCCTTAGGTAAGATGGACATCTTCACAATGTCGATTCTTCCGATCCATGAGCATGGGATATTTTTCCACTTGTTCATGTCAGCTTTGATTTCTTTGAGCAGTGTTTTGTAATTTTCATTGTAAAGGTCTTTCACATCTCTGGTTAGGAAGATGCCAAGGTATTTCATTTTTTTTGTGGCTATTGTGAATGGAACTGTGTTTTTTATTTGGGTTTCTGTTTGTTTATTATTAGTGTAGAGAAATGCGATTGTCTTTTGCACATTTATTTTGTATCCTGAGACTTTGCCAAAGTCCTTTATCAGTGTAAGGAGGTTTATGACAGATTCTCTTGGGTTTTCAAGGTACATGATCACGTCATCTGCAAAGAGAGATAGCTTGACTTCCTCTTTTCAAATTTGGCTTCTCTTCTCTGATTGCTCAAGCCAGGACTTCCAATACTCTGTTGAAAAGAAGGCGTGAGAGTGGGCATCCTTGTCTTGTTTCAGTTTTCAGGGGAAATGGTTCCAGGTTTTGTCCATTTAGGAGTATGCTGGCTGTGGGTTTCTCATAGATGGCTTTTACTATTTTGATGTATGTTCCCCGTATGCCTAGCTATTCAAGGGTTTGT
>NW_007247677.1:322708-395211 GCF_000164805.1 Carlito syrichta | reverse complement strand
TGTGTTTTTTATTTGGGTTTCTGTTTGTTTATTATTGGTGTAGAGAAATGCGATTGTCTTTTGTACATTTATTTTGTATCCTGAGACTTTGCCAAAGGCCTGCCATTGGATTTTTACACCTGTCTCAGGTAAGTAAACACCTGTGTGTGACCACTCACCCCCACCAACTTGTCATTTATGTACCATGCGACCAAGTCCCAAGGTCAAGCTACATCTTGAACCAAATATCTAAACACCCCTGGATTCTTGGACTGTGCATACCTAGCCATGAACTACAGAAGGCTTTCTGGTTGATGCAAAAAATTGTTTTGAAGGTGAAGAGAAAACTAAATCTTCCCAGCAGAGAAAAGCCCGTGTGTGTGTGTGTGTGTGTGTGTGTGTGTGTGTGTATGTGTGTGTGTGGTGTATGTGTGTGTGTGTGTGTGTGTGTGTGTGTGTGTGTGTGTGTGTGTGGTACCTCTCTTGGATTAGAATCAAGATATATGTTCTCATTGTGCTGTTGCCAGTAGATGTTTGACTAGCACCCCTACGCGTGACATCTGTTTGTTCAAATGTCACACAATTCATGGTCTGGGTGGGAGCGTGGCAGTGCTGTGACACTGAGCAGCTGAGGACTCCCGCACTTGGCAGCTTCCTCGGTGTGCTGCACTGTGGCAGGCAACCAGAGTCTCGCATCATGGGGTGTGTGGATGGTGCATACTTGCACACGCGATGTACACGAGCAAGTGCACATTCACAAGGGCAGGTGAGACACCCTGTCATTTATGGATGCTTCATTTCTTTTATGTAATTTCTCCCCCCTCCCAACTGTGCTATGCACAATCTTTTCCTGGGGTCTTGATTCCTTTCATGTGGTTCTTTGTGCTAACGAGATTAAATCAGTTCCAATAGGTACTGGTTTAATGGAGATGATAAACTTTTATTGAACTTGAGCACATTAAAATGAAATGTAAGCAATAGGTGATTTTGGCATTTGCCTGGGGTTTCTTCCAATTTGAATAAAGCCAGCATGCCTTCTCTGGAAAATAACAGCTCCAAGCCCGGCTCACTTTATGTGCTTAATTAAAGTCTATTTTTGTGGTATAAGAAGGAGCTAAACAATGTAACGTTCCTTCTCTTCAACTATGAAAACAAAGACAGATGAGTACTTTCTTCAAAACAGACCTTTATGTTTCCCACAAAGAGCAGGTAACATGCTGTTTTACAGCAGCCTGCCTGCTAATCTGTGATCTGTTTTGTCTGTGAATGGGATTATCATGGTGGTTTATTGAATAAGAGCCAAAAACGATGTTAAGTAAACTGTTTACACAAAGCCACCAGGCTGAAAAACCCAAACTCAGACTCATTTCAGGTTTTAACCAAAATAAACTTTATTATAGTTTCAACTGGACAGTTAAACCTTTCAGGGTCTGTTCAACTTGCTGAATGTGTAAAACCCTAGACCACAGCTCTTTGTAGAAATTATGAAAGCGTAAATATCGAGGTTCGCCTCTGAAGGTTGCCTTTCTTTGCAGCTCTCTCTGCTCGGCTTTTACTGGGGCCCGGATTTCAGCCAGATTCGGCGGCCAGGCTCCTGTCACTGTCCTTGCCAGTCCTGTAAGTCAAGGGAAGGAGGTTTGGCTCTCCAGCGTGGCAGGGGGCAGGCACAGAGCCTGTCACTAACTCCTAGCCCAATTCCTTGGGGAAGATATCTTTATGTCTCCGGGGGACTGGCAGGGATACACCTGGCCTCCTTTGACCCACGTGGTGGCCCTCAGTTTGAAAAGGTCAAGAGGATTTTTTTGTTATTAATGTCCACTTTTGCCCTTTGTGCATCTTAAATTCTAATCCAGGGCCAAAACATTTCACAAGACATGCTTTGATCTGCTTGAAAACAGACAAAAGAGCAAAAGCATAGAAACATCAACCAAGGAAACCCAACTTAAACACATTGTTTTGTCTCCTTGTGGGTTCTGTAGCAGAAAGCAAATGGACAGTTTGCCTTAAGTCTGCGTTAAGTATGCTCATGGAAGTAGCTCTAAAGATTACTTCTCCAGGACTTTCTAGTTGATAGATCGAGAAACTGGCACTCGAGATGTTTCTGGAGTGTTCCTTTTTTTTCTGAGTGAGCCTAATTTTCCTAGAATTGTCTTTTGGTGCCCCTTGGACTGTAAAATTTCTGTTCTTTTGGCCTCACACCCATAGTCTCTTAGTCTCCTTAATTTTCATTCATTCATTCATTCATTCAAAGGTCCCTCTAGGTGCCGGGCACTGTGCTAAGCATGAGCAATACAAAATAAGAGGGCTCCTGATCTCATGGATTCTCAGGCAAGTTAAGTGACAGGTAGATAAGCAGGTAATTGTAATACAGAACACATCTGGTTAAATAAAGGAACTGAGTCTCATAGGAAGACAGTTGCCTCTTCTCAGTGTCCTTCTCGGCTCTTCCTGCTCTCCTGGCTTCTAGATGCTGAAGACTCTTCTGACTCAGCCTGGGCCCTCTTTTCTCCTCTATCTACACTCCTCCCCTAGGTGATCTCTTCCAGTCCCAGAACTTTGGACGATTCTATGCTAATGACTCCATTTTTCTATCTCCAACCCTGATCCCTCCCTGGAGCGCCACGTTCTTATAGGCCTCTGACTGTTTGACCAGATCCATCTGAATGATTAAAAAGGTATCTCAGACTTATGTCCAAATAGTAACTCTTGACTTCTGCCTGTCCACAACATCTCCTTCCCTGGCTGTTCTAGAAAATGCCCAGGAGGCAGCTTTGACTCCTCCCTTTCCTCTCCTGTCCACATCGAATTGATCAGCAAGTGCTGTGGATTTCATTTCCAAATGAATCAGGACCCACCCTCTGTCTCCTTGGCCCCTGCAAAAACTTATCTTCAACTTCCAGCACTCCCTGCCCACATCCCTACAAGAGCCTACCTATTCTCCCACCTGCTTTCCTTGCTGCATTCTGTGTAATCTTCTTAAACCTCTAATGGTATAATGCCACACCTCTACTTAAAATCCTCCAAAGGTACAAAATTTCTGTTTCTGACAGTGATGGTATAACAAGGACCAGATTTATCACCTAATATAAAATAACTAGAAAACAAAGATAGAAAATCTATGAAACAATGATGTAGAAAATATTGGCTATCAGGCAATGTCTGAGAGACGAGAAGCACAGTAGAGTCCTATGATTACCCCAACTTCCTGTCTGAAGAGACTTTCCTGGGAAGCCAGGCCAGGATTGGTGGTCATGTGGAGCTGAGGAAATGATACTAGGAGTCTGGGAGGAACAAGGAAGACAGAGTTCAAGGATTCAGGGGGAGATTACTGGTGAAGAGCGAGCAGCACAGAGATTTCCAGAAATCTACAGAAAGTTCTCTTGAGTCTTGTGCCAAGTGTTTCTCACTGTACACTCATGAGGAAACTGACCAGGGGAAGAACCACTTGAAAGGATTAGATAGAACCAACCCTCAGAAGTCACACAAGACAGAATAATTCATCCTCTTTCCACCAGCCAGAGTGAAAAACCTGAAGATGGGTCTCAAGTCAATGTCGTTTTCTTCCTTCTTAAAAAATAAACAGCCAGGCACGGTAGTTCAGTTTGTAATCCCAGCACTTTGGGAGACTGAGGCGAGTGGATTGTCTGAGCCCGTGAGTGCAGACCAGCCCAGGCAACTTGGCAAGACCTCATCTCTACAACTAAAAAAAAATTACCTGGGTGTGGTAGCGTCCTTGAAGCTCCATCTACTTGGAAGGCTGAGGCAGAAGGAGGATTGCCGGAGCCCAGCAGGTCAACGCTGGAGTGGCCATGAGCATACCACTGCACTCCAGCCTGGGCAACAGACTGAGACTCCCACTCAAAATAAATAAACAACAAAAACTAGAAAAGGACATGTTAAACCCAAAATGAAATAATAAAATAGTAAAAATAGAGCAAATACTAATTATACATAAAACAGAATAGAGAAAATGAATAGAGATAGAGAAATAAATAAGAACAAAAGCTGGTTATTTACGAAGATCAATAAATTTGATAAACCTCTAGCCAGACTTATCAGTGGGGAGAATAGCACAAGGGGAAAGGGAGGGAAAGGGAACACAAATTAACAATTCAAGAATTAGAGATCACCAAAATGAGATATCACTTAATGAGACATCACTAAAAATTATACAGATTTTTAAAAGATGATTACAGATTATTATGAGCAACTTTATGACAATACATTTGACAGGAAGAAATGGGCAAATTTCTTGAAAGACATATAACCAATGCTCACTCAAGAAGAAAAATATAACCTGAATAGATAATTCTATATCAATTTTTAAAAGCTGAATTTGTATTTTAAAACCTTCTAACAATAGAAACTCCAGCTCAGACAACTTCCCTACTGAAGTCTCTCAAACATTAATAAGAAATGAACCAATTTGAACAAATGCTTGAAGAAAATTGAAGACAAAGAATGCTTCCCAGGCCATTCTATGAGGCCAGCATTACTCTGACACTGAATATAGATAAAGACATTACAAGGGAAAAAACAAAACAAAACACATAGATGCAAATTTTCTAAACAAAGTCTTAGCAAATTTAATTTAACGATGTATAAAAAGGATAATAAGTCATGATTAAGTAGGGATTATTCCAGGAATGTAAGTTTAGTTTAACATTCCAAACAATTACCAGTCTAAAAAAGAAAAAATAGCAAGATGATCATCTCAAAAAAATAGAGAACAAACATTTGATAAAATACAGCCACCATTTCTGATAAGAGCTCTGAGCAAACTAAAAAGAGAAGGGAATTTTCTTAACTGATTAAAAATATCTATTAAAAAACCAAGCCACGTATGCTCACATAAGTGCACACTTTTTGTATTCCATTCATATAAAATTCTAGAAAATGCCAAATAATTTGTAGAAACGCGAAGCAAATCAGTTGTTGTCCTGAGTCAGAGTCAGGTAAGGTTCTGATTGGGAGGTTACCAAGGACCATGACAAACTTTTGGGGATGGTGGATATGCTCATTATCTCGATCATGATGATAATGCTATGGGTGTGCACATATGTTAAAATTTATGAAATTGTACACTTCAAATATGTTGTTTATTTCATGTCCACTATACCTCAATACAGCCATTTATTAAAGACCCCTGAAAGTTTTGCATTGCTTTTAGAATAAAATTCAAAGTGACCCTCTGACTCTACATGACCACGTGCCCACCTACGTTTTCAACCTAATCTTTTATCACTCACAAATGGCCCGACAAAACTGCTCCTCAAACGTGCAATGCTATTTCCTGCCCCTGTACCTTTGCACTTGTTTTGCACTTGCTTCTCTATCTGCGTTGAGTGCTCATTCTCTAGCACTTTACTTATTTGGCTCTATCACATTTTCTAAGCAGCAATTCAAATATTAACTCCTATTAGAGGCTTTTTCTAACTCTCTCTATCTTATTAGATCCCTCCTAAATATTATCATCTGCTGTCTCCCTCTTTATCACTTATACTGCACTTACATGTTCTTTTTTGTTGTTGCTATTTGTTTATTATCTGTCTTTCCATGAAAATGTAAGCTCCTTGAGGACAGGGATTCTGTCTTATTTATGCCTCCATCTCTAGGATCAAGTGAAATGTCTGGTATAAAGTACATTCTCAACACATACTTTTTTTTGAATTAGGGATTGAAAGCAATAAACTATGGGGAAATTGAAAGAGATGTCACAGAAAATGTGACATGTAAGCTCCACTAGGGAGAATTGATATTGGGAAGGCAGAAGGTGAACAGAGTCCCCTAACTTTGCCAGACATATGTTTGTTTCAGGTAGATCGTTATAACCATGTAATTGTCCTTTTATTTTTTTAAAATTTGTATTTATGTATTTAAACTATTTCTCTACTTACAAAATGGGACTGCAAGTAACTATGATAGACTATTGCTGTGAGATGTGAACAAAATATAGGTAAAGACACATATCACAGTACCTGGAGTAGAGTAGAAAAAAAAATTCATGGGGAGAAGCAAGTTTACAAGTTTACATATTTATGGACTAAATGTTTGTCTTCCAAAATTCATATAGTAAAGCCTAACCCCCAATGTGATGGTATTTGGAGGTAGGGTCTTTAGGAGCTGATGAGGGTGGAGCCCTCATAAATGGGATCTGTGTTCTTATAAAAGGGGTCTGAGGGATCTCATTCTCCTCTTCCACCATGTGAGAGACACAACAAGCAAACGGCTGTCTATGAACCAGGAAGTAAGCCCTTATCGGATACCACATCAGTCAGAGCCTTGATCCTAGATTCCCCAGACTTTAGAAGAAAGGGAAATACATTTTTGCTGTTTAAGCCACCCAGTCTGTGGTATTTTTGCTATAGCATCCAGAGTGGACTAAGACAACATATTTGGAAGCTCATGAGAAAAACTGAATGATTTAAGAGGAGGAGAAGAAGAAGAAGAAGAAGGAGGAGGAGGAGGAGGAGGAGGAGGAGGAGGAGAAGAAACAGCAGCAGCAGCAGAAGCAGCAGCAGCAGCAGCAGCAGAAGCAGAAGCAGAAGGAATGGAAGTCAAAACTACAAATGCAATTTGGTACCAGACCATATTAGACTTCGACCTGTGGACAATAGAAAGTCACAAAGGAGCTGGAGGACAGGGTGAGATGGGGAGAATTAGGCTGGGGTGGTCTTGAATTACGAGTACAGCTCTAGTAACTATGTGAGGACAGAAGTAGAAAAGGTGAAGGCTGGGGAAGGTTGGAAGCAGAGAGAAGAGTTAGAATTGTTTCAGTTGTCTAAATTCCAAGGGTGGTGAAGAGTAGACCTACAAGTTCTGACTAGCTCCCAAGACCCTCACCTCCCAATGTATCTTCTTCCTTACCACCTACTTCTCTTACCATCTCCCAGATAACTCCTGGCATCAAAGCAGAGACTGTGAATTAGTTCAGAGGAAACTCTTTACTACTTACAGAGGACAAAATCAAATAGCAGATCAGGGAAACATTTGAATGGCTATGACCTTTAGATATAATTTTTCATACCCACATGTTACTGATGAGAACTATGGAGAATTTCAATTCTCTGATTAAGAAGTAAGAGAAAGGGGTGAAATGTTTAAAATCCCCAAGGCTACCAAGACACAAAACAAGAAAATTGGCAGCCAAGACCCGAGTAGTCAAGCCCAGTGAAGAACAAGTGGATAAACTGGTTAATAAGGGACTTAGCATTGGAACATAGAAATCCATGGGGTTGAAGGTTATGACTCAGGCTTTCCTAGCAACTCTGATAAACAGACATTCCATAACAATTCATTCAACAGAGAGCTAACTAGTAAACCTGCACGAGGGCTCACTATTCAGGAGCAGAGAAGACTAATGAAATAGAAGCCCTAATGGTGAATAAATAAAAGTAAAACTTGGTTGGAAATTACTCCCAATGGAACTGCAGGGAATTTTGAAGTTTTGTAGGCTTGAGTTTGTGAAACTTGCCCATCAAGGGCTGTTTATATTCTTCGAGGTGGTGCTGGCATCTCTGACTAGCCACTATCAGGAGACCTCTGAGCTTCCCCACACAAGAGAATCACAGGTGAAGCTTCATAAAAGTGCCAATGGCGTAGAGACTGATTTAGTAGGTCTGGAATAGAGTCTGACATCTGAATTTTAAATAAGTTCTTCGGGTTATATTGATGTGCTGCCAGGTTTGAAGATCGCTGATATAGATCATGGCTTTGTCCAAACAGAGGAATTTTTTTTTTTTTTTTGCACAAGCATAGAAAATCAAGTGTTAGAAAGCATAGCCTGGTTTTTCTTTCAAATACATTTGTAAGAAGAAACATGCTTAATGTCTACCTTGCATATATAGTTTTAAATATTTGTAGTGACATTGTTTAAATGAAGATCATTAAAAACATAAGTATCACACAATCATTTAAGAATTCTTCTCATTTTTCCTTGAACTCTTAAGAAATGGGTTATGTGGTATTAAAGTGGAAGTTTTGATTGTGAAACTTGAGGAGGGGACAGGAAGGGTCTAAAGAATAGTTCCAGGGGGAGTATTTCCAAAGTTCTGTTCCAAAGAGACAGGAGTTTTCTGGGAAAGAGATGTCGCTATATTGAAGTTAACTGCCCACCAAGAGGGTGGGGGTGAATGATACTTCCTTCTAAAACCAAGCCCAGTGAGAGAGGCTGAACTGAGACCCCCTCTGAGCATTTGAGAGGTGCTTCCTATAATTGGGCCGCACAACAGCCTAGAGTTGAACTGGCGGGGAAAGTCCAAGCCGCATAGGGCAGCAGAGATGGGGTCTTCATCTGGGAAGTGGAACCTTCCAAAGGAAAGGTTTCAAATGTCGGTCCTAAATAAGAATGTTGTCCTAGAGCTATTTTCCATCCTGTTTGAGAGGACTTCATGAAAGAGTAGTGGCATCCCACAGAGAAAATTTGTGCAGAGTGGACAATCAGACAGCTAGGGGCTGAGAGCAGAGTAGCATCCAAAAGAGAGGCCTGGCATTTGAAGTCAGGAGGGCCCAGCAGCAGCAGCATCTCTGGAGAGTCACATATACACCCTTTGGTGGAAGAGCCAGCTTTAATCCCTGTCAGAACCAGAGAGAACAAAACCATCTTATAACAGTATTAGTCGAGTAAGAAACCTCGGTACTCCTTTTTTTGCCCCCTCTTCCTGTATTCCAACCCTGCATTCCAGCCCTAAAGGTAGTAGCATGATGGGGTAGATGAACAGAAAGAAAAAAATAGCTGACAACACCTCCCTTTCAGCAGGCAGCTGGTGGTTGCCGAGGTCAATTCCAGCAGAGAAAGTAAAAATAGGAAGACTAATGCTAAGTCAGGTTAACTACATGGAACTAGCCATTCTAATAACTGAATTCAGATTAGCATGAGAATGAAAGTGCCCAAACTTGAGTCCTGCCATTTTCATCCAATGACAAGGATAGTTATAAAGGGACTATGGGAGTTAAAAATGCTTTCTGATTTCATCTTACAGGAGCTCCTATTTAATGCATGGCTTACAAAAATTTATTCTAACCCCAGTTTTTCCTAAACTCTTTCTCTGTACTCCTTTTAAGAATAACAAGCACAAAACATTAGAAATCTCTTAGCTAGTAAGTATGACTCTGATTCCAAAGCTTTATAAGCAAATCAGATACAAGAATAGAAAAATGCAAAAACTAGAATAATGCAAAAAAACATATGGAAGGCAGTTAAAAGAACAGAGAGCTTTCTTAAAGGCAAAAGAACTGATACTTTCCAAAAGTAGAATATGTATTTTAAGGATACCTAGAATTTGTTTTAATCAGGTATGGTAAGACATGCATTCGCGAAAATGACTGCCATGAAGAAAGAAGGTTTTTATGTTCATAGATCCCTAGATGTAGGGGGCACAACACAGCACAAAGTGACACACAGGGAATCACCAAGACTGGTCAGGAGGCAGAGTGAAAGGCAGAAATGTGAGCAAGAACCTTTACTGTGGTTTCCATGGGAAAGAATGGATGAGGTAGCATGAGCAGCCTTAGAATTGGGTAGTTTGAATGATTTTCATGAATTCTGGGTCATAGGGGCTATCCCTAGTTGTCTGATACCTGACCCTGGGATGATTAGGCTGGGGGAATATTGGCTCCGCGTGTGAAATCTCTATAGAGAAGGTGGTTGAATTTGAAAAGCATGCTGGAGAGAAAGTTATATTCTGTCTCTAGGAATTGGTCATACCCCTCATCCAGGGTCAGCAAGCCCCAGATATCAAAGCACAAACAAACAAACAAATAAACAAACAGAAAATAAAAAGATGTGATTAATACAATGTAAAACAATATGTAATAGCATCAAATGCTGCAAAAAAGTCCAAGGAATAAAAAATAGGTATTGGCTTTTTCAGTTGAGTGACTGTTGTGAGCACTTTTAGGAAGTAATTTGAGCACGATGTTCAGGGCAGAAGAGATCAAGGGGCAAGTTATTGGTTAAGAAATAGTGTCTAAGATGAAATCACCACCTTGTAAAGATAGTTTTACTCCCATATTCTTTTCAACATTATTCAAAATAGCCAAGATATTAAAACAACTTAAGCATCCATCAATAGATAAATGGCTAAAGAAAATATGGTGTCTATGTATGCAATGGAGTATTATTTAGCCTTTAAAAGGGAGATTCTGCCATTTACCAAATTATGGATGAACCTGGAGGGCATTAAGTTGAAATAAGTCGGACATAGAAAAATATTTCATTATACCATTTATATGTGGAATCTTTCAAAGAAAAATAAAGGTCAAATATACAGAGATAGAAAAATTTAAAAGTGGGAGGAAATAGAGAGATATTAGCCAAAAGATACACAATAGCAGATATGTGGAATGAGCAAGTCTAGAGATCTAATGCACAAGACGAGGACTGTAAGTAATAAAATTGTATTATATTAGGGATCTTTGTTAGATAAATAGATTTCAGCTGCTCTTGTTACAAAAATAAAAGCAACTATGTGAGATGTTAGATGTGTTAATTTGTTTCACTCTAGTGACTATTTTACAATCTCTATATATCCCATAACATCAGGTTGTAAACCTCAAATATACACAATAAAGTTTAATTTTAAAATGATAGAAAGAAACAGTGTCTGATAATGTAGAGTACTTTGCAGATATATGACACTAAAACAAAAGACAAGCAGCGTGACTACAGTATGATAGTAGGATAAGAGAAAAGTTATTTTGCTTTGTTAGATTTGTTTTTGTTTTAGTAGACAAGAGATATAAATATGCTTGTGGGCAGAAGAGACTAGGATAGAAAGAGAGAGAGAGTTACAAGAGATTGGACTGAAATACTCAGAGACTTTGGCCAGTTTTGGTTTGTACAATGTACAGGTAGCCTTAAGGTCTTTCCATGAGATGGTGCACTTATCCAGCCTCACTTTGCAGTCAATTGTGTGAGTCGAGATTGGAATCAGTTGGCCCATGCACAACACAATGACACTAGACAGAGCATGGCAGGATTCCTTGAGGGCTTTTTATCAGTGGACTATCCTTGTTGTAAGTGTCTGGCTTCCTACAGTGTTGAGTACAGAAGACTCAATAGAAAAGACCAAAATAAAAAAGACCAATAGAGCAGACAAAAGAAAAAAAAAAGATTATCTTCTTAAGTGAGAAGGGTACATCACTGTATTTATCGATTTTTTCTATGTTGAGAATATGTTTATGGAAGTCAATCTCTCCATAAACACACAAAGTATTCAAGCCAATCAAAATGTATTTAGAGCAACAGTGTTGAGTTGGCCAAACCATACTGGTTTAATTAAGATAATTAAGGGAGTCCTCCTCAAGAATACCTTTCCAACAGGTTGACTTCTTGAAGAACAAGGACCTAATAAATGTACTAGAGTCAAACTATAGCTGACATATATGCCCCCACCAGAGTAGTTCTCCTCTTTTATACCTATTTTAAGAAATATAAAGCTGCCTTTCAATAGATAAATTAATTCATCTGTTATAGACAGGAAGCAAATCTTATTTGTTTGTTTAATCAACCATCCCACAAGTATTTATTGTCTCTGTTGCATCAAGAAGCCATACCATACCTGAGGAGCAAGACAATAAATAAGTTTCTTTGTATATGTTTTTAGAGTTTACCAAGAATTTGCCGATGTTATTTCGTTTGCATCTCTGTAAGTATTGTTATTATTACCAACCTCTCCACTTGATTGAGGAGAAAACTGGTAGGGGAGAGTATATGTGATCAGCAAAAAGATATATGAGAAGGAGGTGAGGATAAACTTGAAATTCAAGGGCTAACTGATAGTGTTGGACCAGGAGATTGTACCCAAGATATCCTTCCTTAGAAATTTCCTGAGAGAAGAATAAATGTGCAAAGCAATGGCAAATGGGCTCGAAAGCTTACTTTCTGCTGCTGAATTCATCACTTTTCCAGGCTGGAGCATGACTCTCAGGCTAGCTTGCATGGAGTGGAAGAGGAGAATAGAGCCAGAGAGCCCAGACAGCCAGGGTAGGGTATATATTTGCTGCATTTGTCATGACTAACTGGTGCTGGCTTGCCCTAATTTAAAGTGAGCCTCTGACCTATTTGGCATGTGGAGAGTGAGAATGTGGAGAGGAGGGTATACCTGCCACACCCTCAGGCTCTGAGTTTACTGCTCCAGCTGCCTGGGAGGAGGAAGAAATGAGGAAACACACGCATACACAAACACATACATAAACACACACATAAATACACATTCATACACAAAAACTCATGCAGAGATATATACATGAACATGCACACTCACACAAGCACACATGCACACTCTCACTTGTAAACTTAGACCTCATCAACCAAAGCAGCCCTTAATACCTGTTATCTGACATAGATTAAGATTTTGTTCTACTGGGAGGTGTTAGATAGAAGGAGTATCTCCTCACTCAGTCATGTTAAAACCAAGACTAATAAGCCATACCCTCTGACTCAGATCCTGGACTTTTTGTACAAGGAAGACAAAAAGAAGTATAATGCAGGGTCTCTGCCTTCAATAAATTAGCAATTAGGAGAGGAAACAATCCAATCAAAACCAAAACATAACAGAAGGGCCCAAATCAGTAACACAGATAAGCAGTTTAGCAAAAGAAGAGTTCACTCTGGACTTAGTTAATGAAGAAAGCCAACTGGAAGAGATGCGGTTTATGCTAGCATCTGTCTCAAAGCCACCGGCACAGTTGAGCATCTGCCTCAAAGCCACTGGCACATCAACCCAATAAAGAGCCCATCTTCTGAAAGTATGGAAGCCGTCGCCATGGCCTGTTTTCCACCCTGCTCCATGACTCGTTGGAACTCTAGGATAGAACACTCCCTTCTCAGGAAGCCGGAATACTAACAGCAAGAAAATTGTAAGTTGGAAGGAACTTTCCCTCCTGGAGAAAAATAACCATGGCAGAGTTGGCATAGAGTTGGGGCTAAAGTGCTAGATACACAGAGCCCTAATAATCTGCAGGCATTTGAACAAGTATTCTGTGTACTGGAGGATCCTCAGGAAGTAAACAGGGAGAGGAGTTTTCTCCTCGCCAGGGCCCTCCTGCTCTGTTTTCATTTGCCCTGACTAATTGTCTTAGTAGGTGCTGGGTCAGAGTCAACAAGGGATATGCCTAAGGTACTTGCTCTGTTTACACTGCTAATTTTATCACTGCTTGGAAGGCTAATGGTGTTATTTCTACTTTAACTATGATAAATGTCTAGTTAAAGCAGAGCTGGGGCAAGTTGAAGACTAATACAGCAAATCCAAGTTTTTTTGATGCAGGAAACATTAAGATTTTCAAACTCCCCATTTTTCCAGAATCCCCTCCCCGATGATGACAAGCAATCCTTCTAACCCAGTACTTCTTATATTATAGCCTTGGGATAATCAGCATCAGAATCCCTGGAAGAGCTGGAGTGTAGGCCCCAAGAACCTGCACGTTAATACCTACCTGCATGTTCTTGTGCTTACTGAAGTTTGAGAACTTCTGATATACTGTCTTTACGGATGATGCTGGGAGCTGCTGGGGAAATGAAGGTTTGAAGTAATGGCTCCAAGATTAGTTGTAATTTCAAAGCTATCTGTTCCTATTTAAGACTTCGATGGCAGCTTGAACTTTTAATAATCTGTGCAACGAAGCAGTGCTCATCAAACCTTAATGTGTGCACAAGTCATGTGGACATCTTGTTAAAATACAGATTCTGAGCCGGGCTTGGTGGCTCAGCCTGTAATCCCAGCGCTTTGGGAAGCTGAGGTGAGTGGATTGCCTGAGCCCGCGGGTTCGAGAGCCGCCTGGGCAACTTGGCGAGACCTCATCTCTACAATAAATCAAAAAATTAGCCAGGCGTGGTAGCGCACGCCTGTAGTTCCAGTTACTTGGAAGGCTGAGGCGGAAGGATCGCCGGAGTCCAGCAGGTCGAGGCTGCGGTGGCCGGGAGCGGCCACTGCACTCCAGTCTGGGTGACAGAGTGAAACTCCAACTCAAGAAAAAAAAAAAATACAGATTCTGTTTCAAAAGGTCTGGAGCGAAGCCTGAGATTCTGCATTTTAACACTGCTACTCAGTTTGTGCTACCAGTTCATAGGCCACAGTTTGAATAGCAATTAAACAGAAAGTGTCAGAGGATACCATTCAGTGTATTTACTGCATGTTGCCCTGATGTATCTTTTTAGCTTGTCACTTAAGGCTTGACTTTCTACAGTCCTCTAACTCATAGTCTATACCATCCAACTATGGCTTTCTTAGTGCTCTCTGCACAAGCCATAAGGCTGTCTTTCTCCAAGAAAGTGCTCACATTAGTCTCCCTTTTTAGAATAGTTTCCTCCTGACCAATCCTTACTATAGAACTTCTGCCCAACCCTCAAGATCTTTCTCAAATTCTTAACATATGATGACCCTGCTCCCACCCCAGGTGAAGTTTTATAACCACCGCCCCGCACCTCCCCACGCACACCCCAATAACAAGTGAGGAAATTGTGCAGTGGCAGAGACAGAATCCAATCTTTAGCATCATTATTAGGTCACTATGATTTTCAAACCATTTCAAGGTAAAGCAATACAGACCAAGGTCTAAATGAATGGTGAGGACTATGATAATAAAGGTGCTTTGGGGATGAAAAGATGGTCATTGGGGTTAACAAAAGCAAGAAGGGAAGGGGCATATGAAGATGCCAGCGATTTGAAGGCGGGCATGGGCACCTAAGCCCTAAGCCGGATGAGAAACAGAGTGCTGCTTTATTCATGGCTGGACAAATACACACAAACCATATCCCACTCCACACTCCATCTGCTGCTGCAAAAATGCACCAAAGCAGAATGCTTCTGGAGAATGTGGCTGCCTGCTCCTGAGTTAAAGACAGTTGGGTGGCCAGGGCAAACCTGTGTCTTATACTCTCAGACCTATGTTATATGAAATTCTGCCTTTGGAGGGAGAAAGGAAACTCCCAGGGAGTTTCCCCTTCTGTCTATAACCTTCACTACAGAAGACAGAGATGGAAACTATTTAGAGTTTCAATGTTTAAGGGTCATAGGTTGCTGGTAGGGAGTTTTGCTGAGATTTAAAGACTTTAATCTGTAACTTTTCTTCCTCATCTCTCATGACCAGGTGGTATAGTATGGGACCTAGACCCCTTTGACAAGGCCACCTTCCACCTCACAGTTTCTCTGCCGAGGATCTTCTCTGGGTATCTGACCAGAGCATCTTAAACTCAGGAGTAGAAAGTCACATTCTTCAGCACATTCCTCAGCATTCCTCAAGTTCTGCTATGGTGTATATTTGCAGCAGGTGGGAGCATAGGGTGGGTTTGGGGATGGGGGTATTCTCCCAGCCTCTAATAAAGTAACACTTCATTTCCCATTTTCCCTAGGACATAGGAGTCCATGCCTGCCATCAAACCTCTGTCCCTTACACCAGTCCCCTCCCCATCTTGCTTTCACGAGCCTTCAAGGCCCATTCTCTTCATCCCAGAACACCTTCAGCATTGTACTCTTCACCACTCAATTAACCTTTGGCCCTTATTGATTTACTTTGACATTGCTTTTAAATCAAGATCACCCATCCAAGCAGAATTCATTGCTGGAGAATGTGGCTTCCTGTTCCTGAATTTGAGATACTCTGGTCAAATACCCAGAGATTACCCAACTACTCAATAGCAGAAACTATGTCTTAAAGTTTTCTATAACTTTAGCTCCCAGTTCTGTTCCCTGAACATGGAAGGAGCCCAATAAATGTCTTTTTGCAATGAAAAAAGGATTGTCAGAAGACCTGGACAACAGCATGTGATGTTATACTCACCAAGGTGGGTATCACATGAACTTCTAAGTCAAGGGAAAAAAATCTCTCTCTAAAACACAGCAGGGATATGAGTCAAGATGAGACTATAAGAAGACATACAAATGGAAAATATGTGTGAGAAACTCATTTTAGCCTGCTCCAAAGAGTCCACCCCCTCTTTGGGTCCACAGCTCAACTGATTGATTGGCACGGAATGTTCTGGCTCATGGGGAGTCACTATATTGAAAATTCCAAGATCCTTGCTGTAGTAACTCACTTTGGAGCCCCTCTTTCTGCACCAAATTCCAGGGTAGAAGAGTATTTCTGATTTCAGACGATGAAGTGGCAGCTATATGAGACTCTTCTCAGGAAGCAGCTGCAATCTGACAATTACTTATGCCATGGGTTTTTGTTTTTTTTTTTTAGAAACAGATCCCTGGGAATGGAGATTCATCCTAGGCTTTCTCAGAGATGTGTTATGTCTAATCGAATGTCCTCCTTTCCTTGCCCTAAGTGCCAGACTAGTGTGGAGATGCTTGTTTGCTCTGGCCTCTTGGGAGGTCTCTCATGCCTCCTTGGTGATATAATCATTAGTGCCTGAATCCTCATGTTAATTTAATTTATGTGAGTCACCATTTGGGCAAGAGAAGAGATCTCTCCAGAATATGGAAGCAAACTCACTAATAATACAAATTAAACATAGGAAACATATTTGTTCATTCGTGTTCAGTAGAAAACTAAACATAAGCTAGATAATTGTATGAGAGTCAATGCTTCCATTTGTTGAAAATCATGAAAAATATTTTGGCTAAGACTTTAATTGAAAGGACTCAAAATGCAAAAAATTATTTCACACAAAAATTATAAGTTAAGCATCATACTGACCATGCACCTCATATTTTCCACAATCAGAATTATGTCAACCCTCCTCTAATCTTAAATCTATGTCTCTCTGTTTATTCCACTATTTTTATATCCCTCTTTTACCTCCCAATTTATACAATTTGACATATCCTGTATTATTTTTAATGGTGGTTTTTTGGTTGCTTACATGAATGGGATCTTTTCATTGTTACATTTTCAAACTATAATTGTTTTGTTATACTGGTGCTGAAATTTTTAGACATATTGTAATTGACCATAATACTATAGTTTCTTATCAATTCTAGTATTTTAAGTACATTTCCAATTCCTTACATTTTTATAGTCAAACATAGTATTATTACCTTGGTTGCATTAATTAAGAAACTGAGTTTCAGAGATATTGTTTTTTTCAACATATAGTTAGAAAAATAGTAGAATGTGGAACAGTATCTAGAATTGAAACCTCTGTTGCTGCTAATATCTTCACTTTTTTCAATTTCTCCCTTGACTAAATATTTCAGATTTTATATTTCAGTAAACTTTTCTAATTTATATTTTTCTAAAATTTTCACATGTATTCATTTTGGGCCTTATTAATTCTCATAATATTTTATCTACTTTATATCTGTGATTATACATACTTTCTAATGCCTAAAGTTATGTTTTTGAGTGGTTTCTATTTTTTATTTTTCACTTGACAAGCTAAACATTTCACTATTTTGTTGTTATATTATTTACAAATCTTAATTTATTAATTTTTATTTTATATTCTTCATTATATTCTTTTACTTTTTCTGTTCTATTTTTCCTGTAGTCACTTGTTTATTTATTTTTTCTAATTTCTCGAATTAGTAAATTTTGTTTTTGTTTTACTTTGTACATTGAAGTATTTAAGATTATGAATTTTACCTTAAACAGTACTTTTTTAGCTATCTCCCATAAGATTTAATTTATAGTGTTTCTTTATGATTGGTTTCTAAATACAATTTAATTGAAAGTTTGATATTTCCCTTTTTTTTAGAGACACTTAGAACAATGCATTAAAATTTCTAAGTGACCATAATTATTTTATTATTATGTTTTAGATTTATTTCTAGTTTTATTGATTCAGAATTAGAATTTCTGGTCTATACAATTTCTGTTTAATAGGAACATGCCTATAAAATCTACTTTAAAATTATATCACTTATATTTTTTCTATATCCTCCTCTCCCTTGTTTCTTCTATTTGATTTTATGATGACTAAAAGATATGTAATGTCTCAAAAGTTGCTGTGTTCTTGCAATTGTTCCTTTAATTTATGATAGTTTCTGATTTACCTATTTTAATGGTGTTTAGAAGCCACAGATATTTATGATTGTATATTTTCTACGTGGACTATAAGCATCACACACACACACACAAAAATCTTTGCCCCATATAGTTTTTGCTTTGAATTATATTTTTATGTTAGCATCACAATGTCTTTACTTGGTTTGTATTTGTGTAATTTATTTTATTATTCTCTTTATGTTAGAAGCTTTAAATATATATATATTTCAGTGATTTAAAAAACCAAGCTGGGCTCGGTGGCTCAGCCTGTAATCCCGGGCTTTGGGAGGCTGAGGTGAGTGGATTACCTGAGCCTGCGGGTTTGAGACCCGCCTGGGCAACTTGGCCAGACCTTATCCCTACAATAAATCAAAAATTAGCTGGGCGTGGTAGCGCGCGACTGTAGTTCCAGCTACTTGGTAGGCTGCGGCGGAAGGATTGCCGGAGCCCAGCAGGTTGAAGCTGCGGTGGCCGGGAGTGGCCACTGCACTCCAGTCTGGGTGACAGAGTGTGACTCCAACTCTCAAAAAAAAGACACCAAATAGTGTTAGAAGACTACAGTTTTTTAAAAAAGTTTTGTTTTTTCAATGTACTGCTGCCCCCTTGAAGTTTCTAGAAGCAACTTCTTCAAAGAGTTCCAATCTTAACTGGTATTGTTATTTAACCTCAAATGTCTAAGTAATAAAAACTATTTTTTATTACCTGTTTCAGACATTAGCTATTGGCTCCTTATTATTTAGCTAACTTATATTCCCTCTTTCCTTCCTGTCATTTCCCAATATAATTACATCTCAGTCTTTGATTTAAAAAAATCCGTATTCAGTGTTTTCATTACTTTAACTACATAAATACTATTCTCCACTGAACAAACTTTACACAAGTTTTAGTTGATAATTGTTTTCATTTTTTATTTGTTTCTTACCAGGCACTTAGTCCACCAGTCCAGGAACACATTAAACACAATTTGCAGCCTGAAGTTTTTGAACCACCTAATTTTGACATGAATTTAAATAGCAAATTCATGGGACTGCTGGCTTGTGGGCCTATGCTTCAGCTTAGAGCCAAGGTAACTTTCCTTGCAGCCCTTGGAAGTGGAAGCTGGTCATAGGCTTATTTCTGTCACCCTCCCCACTTAGAATGTGATTCTGTGATAAAAGTTTTTCTGTCTATTTTTTCACTTACATGAGTCTTGGGTTTGAATTCTGTTCTGCTTATCACCTTCTATCCTGTTGTATACATGTTTGTTTACCCAGCCATCCTTCTCAATGTCTAAGTTGTCCTTCCTTGTTCTGCTTCATCTTCACAAATTACAGTTATATATGTTACATGTGCCTCTTATTGACACTAGAAATTTGGAAATTAGACCTGATTTTAGTAAAAAGATGAAAAATTTAGAACATGTTTATATTTGAATTTCATCGCTCAGTCAGTCAACTAATCTTCACTGAGTATCAATGTATACCACTCAGAGCCTAGCACATTGCTGGGGGCATGGCAAGCTTTCAAAAAATGTTTGAGCGTATAAGGTACTATGTTAGTAACTCGGCATACAGGAGAGAATCAGGAAGGCTTGTGACTGTTCTTGACAGTGCTTGGAAGACTAGAGGATGCAACAGACATTCTAAGGATGCATACAGATATGCTAGGCATTGAAAACATGGATCTTCAAAGTTGTTGTCTTAGCCTGTTCAGGCTGCTATACAAACTACAGTAGAATGGGCAGTTTATAAACAACAGAAATTTGTTTATCACAGTTCTGGAAGGTGGGAAGTCGAAGATCAAGGTGCCAGCAGATTCATTATCTGGTAAGTACCCATTCCTCATAGACTGCCATTTTCTCACTCTAACCTCATGTCATGGAAGGCACAAGAGCTCCCTCTTGGACTTCATTTATAAGAGTGCCAAACTCATTCATGAGGGCTCACCTCTATGACCCAATCACCTCCCAAATGCTCCACCTCCTGATACTATCACCTTGAGGGTGAGAATTTCAGTATATGAAGTCTAGAAAGACACAAAATTTCAGACTATAGTACTTGCTATAGAGGCCAAAAACAGGGGAGGTGAAATAGTCTGGAGAGACTCGGGAAGGCTTCAGTCTGAAGGTAGTCTTTAAATCAAGACTGTAGAAATAGAACCTGCCTCACCATCTGCAGAGGCTCTACAGGAGAAATTGAAGGCTTGAGCCAGGTAAAGTAGGTAGGAGAAGGCCACCAGTTTGAGGGGATATCTTTGTGATGACCCTGAAATAAAAGACAACAAGCTGCTCCCTGGACCCAATAAGTGTAGGCAGGGCTGAGATTAGAAGAGACAGGGGCAGGCACAGAAAGAGCTCTCTCTTTGACCTTGAGATGGAGGCTTTTCCTGGTGCATGCCCGACTTTGGCTTCGCTGCATTGAGTAGTAGGCCCTTGCCAACCATAGCGGCACTTGGATGTCTGGGTGATGATTTATAGATGAAAATTCAGCCCTCCTGAGGTCAGAGTCATTGTGAATAACAAAACGTTTTGTCCCGCTGTGCGAACTTTACACTTGACGTGTTCTAAGGCTGTCAGTGCCTCATCAAAGAGATGGAAGAGAGAAAGAGCAGAGGAGGAGAAACAGCTGGATTCAGTTACACTTAAGATCCATATAGTTTAGAAATAAATTATCTGTCAAAGTATGTTTTGTTTCTTGCTTATTCCAACATGTTTGAAAACGTTTGAATTGTTTGGTTGAGGCCAGAATTCTCTAAGGATCAGACTTTCGCTTTGCTGCATGTGTCTATTAACACTTACGGCCCTTTTCTGCTTGGTTGCACATGATCTGAATCAAATAAAACAAGTGACTAACCTAATGGTTGATTTGATGAAGCCCTAGGCCTCCAAAATAAATCATAGCAAAACTGTCATATATCCAACAGCAAATACTGATGGCTCAATCCTCAGAGAGAATACAGAATGCTATAGTTTCTCATCACCTCCCTGCTACTAGCTGGGTCTAGGCTACCATTAAGCCTTGCATGGATGATTGCAACGTCCTTCTAAGTGCTTTTCCCATTTTGACTCTTGACCCCTTTTCTTAGTTCATTTTGTGTTGCTATAAAAGAATACCTGAGACTGGGTAATTTATAATGAAAAGAAGTTTATTTATCTCACAGTTTTGCAGGCTGCACAAGAAACATCATGCCAGCCTTTGGTGAGGACTTTTGTGCTGCATCAAAACATGGTGAAGAAGGTCAAAGGAAAATCAGATACATGCAAAAATAGGCCAGACTTGAGAATTGTCCAAATTTTATAGCAACCCATTCTCATGAGAACTAATCCTTTTCTCGGGAACTAATCCCAGAACCAGAACTCACTACCACAGAACAGGCCTAGCCAATTGGGGTATCTAATTAACTAACTAGCCAACATGCCATTTATCTAATGATGTCTGGAGGCCCCTCAGTACTGGTTCTCATCCATGGTTTTACACTGTAATCACCTTGGGGGAGAGGGACTTAAAAACCACTAATCTCTGGCCCAGAAATCTAGAGTAAGACCTGGACATTGGAATTTTTTTTAATAGTGTCACAAGTGGTTTGTTAGTTTGTTTGAGTTGGAGTCTCACTCTGTTGCCCAGGCTGCAATGCTGTGGCACGGCTCACGGCCACCCCAGTGTTGACCTGCTGGGCTCCAGCAATCGTTCTGCCTCAGCCTTTCAAGTAGCCAGAACTATAGGTGCACGCTACCATGCCCAGCAGACGAGGTCTCACCAAGTTGCCTGGGCTGGTCTTGAACCCTCAAGACAATCCACTCGCAAAGTGCTGGGATTATAGACTGAGCCATCAAGCCTGGTCACAAGTGGTTTTAATGTTCAGCAAAGTTTGAGAATAATTGCCCTACATAACCCACCCTTTCCTACCACTACAACCTCTCACTCTCATCTTCACTAAATTTCCAAAAGCCATTTTGGCCTCTTCTTCAAACACACACACATTTTGCCACGAATGCATGGCTTTCCTCCATCAGAGCTCTTCTCAAATGTCATCTTCTCTTTGACACTTTCCTCGACTACCCTATACAAAAAAGCAACCCCACTCTCTACCTTGACTTACTTTTCTCCATTATACTGTCACCACATGAAACACTATTATGTTTCCTTATTTATTATACCTATGTCTATCTCTTTCTGTTTATAATGTAAGTTCCACAGGGGTAGAAGGTATATTTGTTCTACTTATGGCTGGATCCTCATGACTTAGAACAATGTCTGGAAGTTAGCAGAAGCTCAGTAAATGTTTGTTAAATGAACAAATGAGTAATGGATGAGGTACAGAATTTTTTTTCCCTAACAATTCAACTTTCAGATACCCTAGAACACCTCACTATCATGGGTTGAAGCCATGGCTGCTCTCCCTTAGCAGAAGTGTTCTCATATAAGGCTAGGTCCAAACATGTGGATGCTTTGGACAAGCCAAACATTTGTTGACATAGCCAGGCCATAAGATGCCATGCCTTTAAACCAGAGTTTTGAGTTATTTCATCAACGTTTATTTTGGTAGGGACAGGGACTGGGTCAAGGAGAAATGACTTTTTATTTCTACACTTGGGTGCTGCCTTCTTTGATCTAAGAAGGAACATATTTACATTATGTAAAGTAGTCACACATGGAAATCTGTATTAATTAGCAGTCATGTCTCCATTTCAATCTAGTATCGGATGAATGTGGCAGCTGCAGCCAACTCAAGAATCCAGTTTGGTTATCACAGCTGGGAATCCCCCACAGAAAGGCGTCTCCAGTTCTACAAATTTATTTTACTATTCTTGGCCTGTGGGAGGCTTTCATTGGACATTATTAAAATTATGTATATATTATTTAATTGTTTAAAAATCATTTTGGAAAGTTTTTGAGGGAACTAACCTAAGGGACACTGCTAGTAAGAACCAGAGCTAGGGCTTAGACTGAAGATTCTTGACTCTACCTGTTTCTCTCTTTGCCTCTTTGGAACACAAAGGAAACTTCTGGGATTGAGGATTCCCAGAATTCTCACTCAGTTTCTCAGAAAGTCCCAGAATTCAATTTCCTTTTCAGGTTATCCTGGGAGAATTTTCTTAATAAAAGACTTGCACAAATTCTTAATCTAGGTCTTCTCTTGGGAAACCAAACTTAAGATTCTAGCATCAAATACAAAACAGTTGTTCAGTAAATTTCTATATGAATAAATACATTTATTTATTTATTTATTTATTTATAATTCTTTCTCATTAAAACTCAATTTCAGTGTCACCTTGTAATAGAATTCCTCTGCTTCAAAACTTAGTATATACGGTAATGCATATAGAAAAGTACTTTTCGCACAAGCTGCACACGAATGAGTATAACTTTCTTTGAAATTAAGCTCTTATTTTTGTACTTGTTTGTTCTTTTTGGTGCACTGAGAAGGTACTTCAAGATCTGTTTATTTGCAGGAAAAATTATCCACTCTCAACTTATCAAACATAATATCTTCTAGAAAGTTGGATTCCTGCAAAACTATAGAACAATGTGCATTGAGGATACTTGCCTTCACACTCTTGCTCCATGCCCCTGCTTCTCAGATATCCTTTGGTCCTGAGGCTTTAGGGGACTCTAGGAGACCACTCTGGACCTTTATTCCACTCTTATCTCTTAATGTCTTTGGATCAGCCAAGTCAGGTAAACTGTAAGACTCCCAAATCTCTCTCTGTATATATGCATGTATGTTGATGCTGATGTGATATAGTAATCATGCTGGGAAATATGACTGAAATTTCAGTGATTCAAGGTGATTAAAGAGTGAGTAGAGGCTGTAAGCAGCGCCTTGTATCTGCAATCCCAGCATGCTGGGAGGCCGAGTCAGGAGTATTGCTTGAGTCCAGGTGTTTGAGACCAGCCTAGGAAACATAACAAGACCTCTTTTCTATAAAAATTCAAAAAATTATAGGCTAAGTTACTCAGGAAACTCTGGCAGAAGGATTGGCTGAGCACAGGAGGATAAGGCTGCAGTGAGCTGTGATTGTGCCACTGCACTCCAGCCTGGGTGACAGAATGAGACCCTGACTCAAAAAAAAAAAAAGAGAGTAGAAAGAAAACTCAATTCTAGTTGGGGATCCTTAAGGAGATGATGACATGGGTAGATACAAAAGCAAGAGGCAGTTAATTTCAGAACTAGCCATGATATAAGCCACTTTGGATGTATAAAAGTGACAAGGAAGGTAGGCTGGAACGAAAGATGGTTAAACAGAATGATCTCATAGGTTCATTCTTGCTTCAGTGTATCACTCCTTTGCACCTTGCATCTCCATCAGCTACCAAGCTCCACTTTTAATTCTTATCTCCTCACCTCCAATTAAGGCAATCTGGTTTGAGAATGATCCTGGATGCACATTTTTAAAAACCACATCATTTGTTTACAATGTGGCTTAGATCACATTTGCCTGATCCTCAGCACAAACCAATCAGAAGACAAGGTGTCTGATCTTTTAAAGAGAAGAATATGCAGTGTCAAACCCTTATAGTAAGGGAGGCAGTATAAAGTAATGAAGGGGAAAAGTAACCAGCCAGAAGTCTGTAGCTATCACAAGGCTAGACATGAGCAGAGATCTGAAAAAGTGAGGCAGTAAGAGAAAACACTGGCCCCTGAAAAGGCAGGGGGAAAAAAAGACTTTGAAGTCATATTGAAATAATCATATTGAGACAATAAGAAGTGACATGACTCCCAATGCAACCTTGCTTGGGACCAAGAAAGTTAGGAATGATTAAAAATAAGAAAGAAATGGAATTGTATACATCAACATATCCCACAACAGAAGTAGTCTGGAGAGGGAAAAGTGACAGAAAGAAAGATTTCCTGCAACTCAGGGCAGGAAATGGCAGTGCCTCTGCAGTGGGGGTATCCAAGGGCTGTAATTTAGTGTTCTCATTATTTACTGATACATGACAAAGTAACCCAAAACTTTGTGGCTAAAAACACCAGTCTATTTACTCATAATTCTTCAATTATAGTAGGGCTCAATGAGACAGTTTGTTATGGATTGAATTGTGTCCCCCCCAAAAGATATGTTGAAGTCCTAATCCTCAGTATCTAAGAGTGTGACCTTATTTGGAAATAGGGTCTTTGTAGATGTAATATAGTTCAGATGAGGTCATTAGAGTGGGCCCTAATCCAATGGCTGGTGTCCTTATAAGAAGAAGAAATTTGGGACACAGCCACAGAGGGAAGACAGCCATGTGAAGACAGAGGCAGAGATGGGGTTTATTGACACAAGCCAAGGAATAGCCAAGGCTACCAGACATTGGAAGTAGCAAGAAAAAAATCCCTTCTCTGAAGCTTTCAGAGGGAGCATGGCCCTGCCAACACCTTGATTCCAGACTTCTAATGTCCATAGCTGTGAAAAAAATACATTTCTGTTGTTTTAAGTCACCCAGTTTGTGTTTCTTTGCTACAGCATCCCTCACAAACTAATACACATTTTAGTTGTTTTCCATGTGGGGTTAGCTGAAGAGTCTTTGGTGGGGCAAGAAGATCCACCTCTAAGATGGTCCCACTCACATGGCTGAATAGTTAGTTGGTGCTGGCAACCTTCTGGGAAATAACTGGATCTGCTGTCTGGGAGCCTCAGCTCTCCACATGAACTCTCAGCATGGCTGGCCTGCACTTCTCATAGCATAAAGGTTTCAGGGTAGTAGGACTTCTTATACAGTGGATGTTTTCCCCCAACACAATGGCAAAAGCTCCAGGCCTTTTAAAGACAGGTGAGGAACTGGATCAGCAAGTCTTCTTTTACGTACTAGAGGCTAAAGCAGATCACAGGGGCAGCCGAAGATTCAATAGGAGAAGACAGCCTTGGGCATAAATGCCAGGAGTCACCAACATAACAGTTTACCACATCTGGATTTCAAAGTCAAGAGACAAGTGGAGAATGTATTAAGAAATGACTGAGAAAGGGAAGAAGGGGCCAGTTGGGCAGATCAATAATAATCATTCATCCTTATATCTGTACAGAATTTTAATAGCTTAAAAAGTGACTATCTTAGCAAATCCAAATCCTTCCTCAAACTTCCATGCTCACACACAAATATCCAATGAGTAGAAAGGAGATTAAAATAATTTTTTCACTGACTTGACTAATCTTTGAAGGTTCCTACTCAGCAGGTATAAAGTGTTTGTATATGACGTATTAATGGGAATTATTAGTAGTAGTACTTTCCTTCAATGATACATAGAAAAGTGTGTTGGCTTGGCACATTGGATCAGGATGAGAAGTCTCTGAAAATGGCAATAAATTAGCTTTTTTTGTTGTATTTTTTAGGTTCCAGTAAGAAAGAAGGCCAAACAGTGATGGTTTAGAAAATGCAGAGAAGTCTCTTCCACACTAGGCATTTTAAAATAAATGCCAAATGACAGATTTTGAACCAGGAGATAAGAATGCATGAGAGGTCTCCAAGATATTGGTCCCCACGACTGAAGTCAAGAATTTGATACCTGATATAGTTTGGGCATTCATGTGAACTGCCATAAACTGTTTGTGGGGAGTGAGGTAATAATCCTCTAACAGAGATCAAATACCTTCTCAACAACCTCCTTCTTATACTACATACTTAAGC
Source organism: Carlito syrichta (assembly GCF_000164805.1). Lineage (NCBI taxonomy): Eukaryota > Metazoa > Chordata > Mammalia > Primates > Tarsiidae > Carlito > Carlito syrichta. The sequence continues at coordinate 368,710 of NW_007247677.1, read as the reverse complement.
CTTAGCAAATTGGTCATTTATATATTATCTATATATTACTATTATATAGATGTTTCTCTCTCACTTCCCGTCCCTTGCTCTAGTGTGTCTTCTGAATTCCTTTCAATTTCAAATGAGAATCATTCTCTTTCTGAAATTTTCAGGGTAGTGAAGAAAAAGTTTTAATCAATTGAATTTGAGAAACATCTACCTCTACCAGCTAGGTGCCAGACACTGGTAAACTGTCCTTGACCAATATAAACACATAAATCATATCTGTGGAGGCATCTAGCAGCCTCAGAGAAAGGAAAGATCATAAAAGTTTACACTTTTCGATGTGACAATCACCTTCTCCAACCAGCCCATAAAAACCCATTTAACATATAAGATGTTCTTGTTCCACATGACTGACTTACAAAGAAATTTTTGGCAGGCGTCAGGGTTTGCCTGTACTGAGAACAGGCCAGACCAAACGTTTGAGAGTGCCTTCCTTCTAGCTCAGCAAGACTGCTGTAGATCCCAAAAAAAGGTCTGTTCTTTTGGATTCTGACAACCTGGTGCAATGTGTTCCCAAAGCATGGTACAAATGCAAGAGATGATTCTTCAGAGGTACATGGACAAATGTTTTCTATTTTGATAGTTATGCATTCATTTAATGTGTATCTAAACATTATAACTAGTAAATTAAGTCAATTTATCTTAAATATTATTACTTAGAATCAGGTTAAGGAAGTTCTTACATTTCTACAAAAGCTCCATTTAAGGAAAAAGAATTGAATAAGCAGTCTTATAGAAGATGCACATGTAAAAAAATCATGATGGACACACATAATAATGGAAGTTTGGGAAACATTGATGTAAGGATTTTGTCCAAAGTTGCGACACAATGATGGCATCTCTCGAATGGCCTCTGTGATAAGAGTGGAAATAGCCATATTTACAGTGATTGAATAGACCAGATTTTTAAATTGTTTAGATTTTAGAGATTCTGTTTATTGTTACCAGATATCCCTGAAGTGTCCTAGAACTCTAGACATTTCAGCAACTAAACTATAATCCTGAGGCTACCTCTAAGACAGATGTGGGAAGCAGCACATGCATCCTTTAAAAGATCATGTATCCTGAATTTGGAAATGTAGACACATCCATATGAAATCTTGAAATGTTTTGTGTGAGAGCTAGAATTTAAGCTCGTTCTTTTTATGTGTGTGGCATTTTTTCAAATTAAAGTAACAGTTTGTTCATTTTGTTACAAAAGCAACTTATGATCAGTGTATGAAAATTAAACAATATGAACAAAAATTATTTAAACCACCTATGATTTCAACAACCAGTTAACTATCTTAAATAACTTGATGATTGATATTTAAGATATCTTACTACATGTATATTTCATATACACGTGTTTATATAGATCATTTTAATGAGGCCCTTCATGAACTTATTGTCTGGTAAATGACATTTCCACTCAGCAAAATATTGTGAAAGACTTTATATATGCATCTATAGGTTATTGATGCCTCTATAATATGGATATACCATAAATAATTTAGGCAATCTTTTCTATTATCAGTGTCATTTAAAATTTGAACTTCTGTAAGCAATACATCAGCAAAATATTTGCATCCTCATTTATTTCCTTTTGATTAATTCCTAATTGTAGAATTGATTAATCAGAAGGGTCATAGGTTGTGTTCCCTGGGAAATAGGCTAAAAGAGAGATTTGTTTTTGAGTTGCAGTCTCACTCTGTCACCCAGGCTGGCGTGCAGTGGCATGCTCACAGCCACCACAGCCTCAACCTGCTGAGCTCAGGTGATCTTTCCAACTCAGCCTTCCAAGTAGCTGGAACTATAGGTGCACACCACCTTGCCTGGCTAATTTTTTTATTTATTGTAGAGACAACGTCTCGCCAAGTTACCCAGGCTGGTCTCGAACCCATGAGTTCAGGTAATCCTCTCACCTCAGTCTCCCAAAGTGCTGGGATTATAGGCATGAGCCACTGCACCCAGCCTAAAAGAGTGATCTGAGTGTAGAAAGATTGTTGGGGTGGCCTCAAAACTATCACCTCTTAGTTATTGAGGGGAAACAGAAATAGGACTGGACAGAAGAAGTTGCTGAGCTGAAATATAGCGACAACATAGGCATCAGTAGATCTCACAGGGAAATCTGGAGCCTTAATGGATTTTCAGAATGATTCTAGCAGGTTGGCCTTTATACACACTCTACATTGAACAATCAGTAGATGTGGGCTGCTCCTGACTTCTGAGGTGGTTCTCTTTGGTTGAGGGCAATTCCCAGAGAACAATTCAGCTGAGAGCTAGCAGTAGTATTAGCACACCCAGAAGCTGAGAAAATAAGTGCCTGAGTTCTGCAGAGGTGGTAGTTCTGGGGGAGAGGTATTTGAGCAATATTATGGGATGCAAGCATGAAAATATTTTAGAAATTTGATATTATCAAACTTCTTACTGAGAAGACTCTGTCAATTCCCATCACCATTAATTTTTATAGGAGAATGCCCTGTTCTCTACTTCCTTACCGAATCTGAGGAGTAATAAGATAAAAATAAACCTTAGGATCATGTAGCAGGGGATCTTAACCTACCAGCAATATTGACCTTAATTTTCTGACGATTGATTTATAGGTCTTACCTTGTTAAAAGGGATTTATGACTATAAACCTCAAATGGGATTTTTATGTTGTTTTCTGGTAATCATACAATATTTCACTAGTTCATCCTCCCTCACTCTTTTAGGTAAATGTTTTATATCTCTTTCTTCTTAACACCCAACACCATGATCTTATATCCTGCTGTGCTGAGAAAACTGAAGCAATCAGAAAAATTTCCAGAAACTCCCACAACACATATCCACAACTACTAGAATCTATGACCCCAATCTCATTTGTTAAAACAGTGGTCTAAACTTGTTTTTAACCAGGGTTAAAACAGCCCAGGAGGGTTAGACTTATCACTTCCCGACTACAAGACATCCTACTAGGTAAGACGTTGATCCAGCAATTCTCCTCTATCTCTTCTATATTTCTAAATTTTCTCCTCAGAGAGGGAAATGATGGATTATTCCCATCAGCAAGCAAATTCTATTATTTCTCACAACGAAAGGAAAAAGACCCTCTCTTGTCTCTACTTCTTGTCCAGCTGTTACTCTATTGTCAACTCTTCTTTACAGCAAAACATCTCAAGAAGTTGTTTTTACTCCCTGTCTCCAATTAGTCTTCTCCAATTCCCTCTTAAGTCTGATCCAATCTGGCTTTGCAAACACACTTTCTCTTGACTTTTCTTCTCTTTCCTGGATATCTTTTTCTGCATTCATTCTGTTGGCTTCCTCTTCTTCCTGACTTATACATGTTGGAGCACCCAGGGTTCAGTCCTTGGAGCACTTCTCCTCTCCCTCGGCATGCCGCCTCTGATGATCTCATCCCATCTCGAAGTTTTGAAGAATATCTGTAAGCTGAGGATTCCCACAATTATCTCTCCACCCCAGGACTCACCCCCAAACTCCACACTCAGATCCAACTTCATATTTGGCATCTCTTCTTTTCACCTCAAACTATAAATGTCCAAAATTGAAATCTTGCTCTTCTTCATTGAATCTCTTCCTTATTCTGCCCTCCCATTTCACTTAATAGCAACTATATTATTCAGGTTACTGCGGCCAAAATACTTAAACTCCTTATCTCTTATCTCTTGCTCTCATAATCTACATCCAATATACCGGGACATCCTGTTGGTTCTACCTTTAAAGCATATCCTGAGTCCATTTACACCTCACTACTTCTATCGCCACTCACCCTGGCCTCAGACATCCTCATCATCCTTCTTGGTGTCAATTCTCAATGGAGCAACAAGAATGATCTGTTTTAATGTAAGTCAAGTATTTATACTCTTCTGCTCAAAATCCTCAATGGCTCATGTTTACTCTCATGTCAAAAGCAAAAAAATCCGTACAGTAATCCACAGGAATATATGATCTGATTCCCTGTTACTCCCTGACCTCATCTTTTATTACTCTCTTGCCTCAGCCCGCAACTGCCTTGAGGGTCCTGAGAGAGAGTGTCGAGAGATTAAGACAAAGACACAAAGAGGTAAAGAAAAGCTGGAGCCAGGTGGGACACTTTCCTCTGAAGGATAAGTGGCCTCGAACTAGCTCAGAATGTTTATTTTATAATCAAGCACAAAGAAAGTTGGAAGGGATTCAAGGTCTGTGAGGGAGCTATAATGGAATTTTGTTGCTACCTAAAGGTGAGCTGTTCTGCGGTTATCTTGTTGTAGATAAGGCTTTATCTGTACCATGTGCACCCAGATGTGCGGGCATCTGAGACACCATTTTGTGTAGCAGGCTGCATCCCTCGCCTTTGGCTAGGATGCAGAGTTACCAAGCAAGACCTTGCCTACGAGCTTGGGACCATTAAGCAAGACCTTGCCTTCACTTGGGGCCTTTACTCAAGGCCTGCTACAGTGACAGTTCTCGTCTGGCCCCCACATCACATCCGCTACCAACACTCTCTCCCATGCTCATTTCATTCCAGTCACCAAGTCTTTTCAATCTTCCTTGACCATGCCAGATACACTTTGATATTCTCTCATGTAGTGGCCTCTGCGCTAGTGCTATCTCTGCCTATTTGTCACTTGACTCACCTCCAACCTCTTTCAAGTATTGGTTTAGACAACATCACTTACATAGTGAGACCTACAATGACCTCCCCCTATTCAATTTTAACATTGTGGCAGACATTTAGGATGTGCTACACCAATGCCTGTAACCACTTGAATTCAGCATGCTTTGGCAACATTTTTGGTGTCCTGTGTTATGCATGTTCCCTGGCATCTCTCTGCTTTGCTGCATTGAAGCCACAGAAGATCCTTCATTCTATGCAGATACAACCTGAAGGTTTAGGGGAGTTTAAGTTCCTCAGAAGCAACCCTTAACCAACAAAGGATAAAAGCCCCAATAACCACAAAGGATAAAAGCCCCAAGCGCTCCACTTTGCCATAGGACAATGCTAGGGTGTGTTCTACATAGTTCTCAGAGGATTTCCAGTGGGAATTGAGCCCCGTTGCCCACAGAGAGTAATCAGTTATTTAATATATCCTCTACTGGTCTTTCTCCCACCTTGGGTCATCTTGCCCACTCCCTCATTTTGATTCTTGGGATCACCTTCCAAATAAACTACCCACTTCTTGGTCCTTGTTTCAGGTACTGCTTAGGGAAGCCCAAACTGAAATAAACCCTTCTACAACATTTTTGAAATCCATACCTAACTCTATCTGTTTCCCATAGCAATCATCAACATCCTACCTACAAGGTAACTTTTGTATTTATTGCTTATAGTTATTCTTTTGCACTAGATGAGCTAGTTTCATGATTCTGTTGCACTATTCTATTGTATTGGATAAGATATTACACGAAAGTAAGTTCCATGAGAACAGAGAATTTTGCCAGTTTCATTCATTGATCAACCCTAAAAACCTAGGATGCTTCTAACACCTAGTGGGTACTCACCTAGTATTTGTTGAATGTTAAATTACCTTGTCCACTCTTTGGGAACAAGGATACCATGTTCTAATACTAGACAAACTTGAGTTTAAACTTCTGATCTACCACTTATTAGCTGGGTGACCTTGAGTGAATTAACCTCTGAGAGACTCAGTTTTCTCATTGGTAAATGGGGACAATGATGTTCATTTCGCTGTCAATGTCTTCATCTGAAGAAAGCATCTAGAGACATTCTGACCCAACAATACACATTCCCTTCTCTCCTTTCAACATGCTCTCCTTGATCAAGGGTTTAAGTCAGGTAAATTCATGACTTAGCATCTTCTCCCTCTGTGAATTTTAACTGTGTGAAGAGTCTTCCAAAGCATCTCCTTACACCCAGCGGGAGGTCAGAAAGCCAGGCTTCTTTCAATCTCCCAGCAAAATGCCAATTAGAAGGACATAACCAGCAGGAAGAGCTACTGGAGAAAACCACACACTTGTTCCAAAACAAAGATCACTCTGCATGTCATAAAAGCTCAGAAATGCCTTCCAGATGTTGTATACTGGGCCTGCACAGATGTTTCCGATGTCAAACCATAAATGTTGGAAACATAAAACATTTGTGCCCCACAGATGTAGAGATTTAATTATACAATGAATGTGATAAATCTTTGAGTAATAAAAAAGACCACAAACTGCCCACATTACTTTTTTTTAAAGTCTGATTCCCCCCCCACATTAGAGTTCTACTGGAATACGCCAGGGTTTTCATTTTCGTTTTGGTCTTTAAATTCGACTGGGCAATTCACAGAGAAAAAATTAGGTCTACATGAAAATATGCATTAATACCGTTCTGAATCCTTCTAGTTTGATGTCAGCACAGTCTCTGACAGCTACAAAGCAGCATCATGACTGATGATGATAGGTGGCTTCAACGCTTTCCCCTTCAGTCAATGTCCCTGAATGGGAGTGCTGAGTTATGTGCAATGATTGCCTGATTGAACACCCTGGGAATGTATTCCAACATGAACTCAAAACGATTCCATGTCAAGGCAACTGTTTTTCTGATGTCTGGAAAATCAGACCTTTCATCATTTCCAAGTATATAAATGTATGTGTTTTTGAGGGGAAAAATGAAAAAAATATATACGCGCAATGTGCTCATGCACACACATGCACACACACACACATGTTACTTGGAGCTAAAAGAGCTAAATGAATTTTACCTGTCATATACATAAGAGAGGAAGACAGGATGTAAATATAAGCGTTGCCATATGATCTAATATATTTCCTCAGTGTTTCTGCTCTGTTACAATGCATTTTCTTCCTCCTTGACAAGTTAACATGCCTCAAACATTGCATTTATTCTCTCAGGCCATTGTTCAAAATAGTATTTTTAAATAGTTAACATTATATTAGTAGCTAAAAGAGATGCCAAAACTTTAAAAACACCGTGTCTGTCCTCATAAAGTTAGACTATAAAAGGAGGCGTGGACCAAAAGGGGTACAAAAAAGTTAGCTGAGAACTGTGTGTAGCCTTATTACTACCAAGAGATTTTTAAATTGGAGATTTTTTTTATTTGATAAAAAAAATGACAACTCATGAATACAATTTTTAAACAAGAATAGGAAACATATTTTTTTTTCAGTTGGAGTCACATTCTTGTTGCCCAGGCTGGAGTGCAGCAGCACACTCATGGCCACCGCAGCCTCAGCCTGGTGGGCTTAGGCGATCCTTCCACCTCAGCCTTCCAAGTAGCTGGAACTACAGGTGCATGCCACCACGCCCAGCTAGTTTTTGTAATTTATTGTAGAGACGAAGTCTCACCAAGTTGCCCAGGCTGGTCTTGAACCCCCAGGCTCAGACAGTCCTCTCTCCTCAGCCTCAGCCTCAGTGCTGGGATTACAGGCTGAGCCACTGCACCCAGCCTGAAACATACATTTTTATTATATTTTTATTTTTTAAAGCAGGATTTATTGAGAAGACAGAAAAGCTCCCACAGTGGGAGGGAACCCAAGGGGATTGCCCCTGAAACATACTTGTTCAATAAATTTTCTTAAAACTCTGAAAATAATTATCTTGTGCTTTATTATGGCCAGTTACATAGAAGAAAATGAGAAGTTAGTGAGAAATGGAAGAGATACCTAAAGATAGGAGAGGAAAAAAGAACAAAGAAAACTGTAAGGGCTAACAATAATATCCGGCCTAGGTCATGCAAAGGCAGTATGGTGAGCACATTGCAGTCATCGTTTATGTCTGTGGGGGTTTGATTCCAGAACTCTCAGATATGAAAATATCACCAAAATATGAAAATGCAGTCTTTAGATACAACCTATACACATCGGCACAAAATAACACGGTATTTGTATATAACCTACACACGTCTTCCCATGTACTTCAAATCATCTCCAGATTACTTATAATACCTAGTACAATATAAATACTACATAAAACGTTGTTATACTGTATGGTCTATTTGTATTACTTTTATTGTTATATTTTTACTTTTTTTCTTCAGAATATTTTTCATCAGAGGATGGTTGAATCTGCAGATGCAGAACCTGCTGATACAGAGGACCAACAGTACTGAGATTTTATCATTTGTGTTCCCCCAAAACTCTATGATTTAAGGAATGAAGAAACTATTTTACAGATAAAGAAACTGGGGCACAGTAAGTAATAAATATATAAAATAATTTGCCTTTAGTCAAAAAACATGAAATGACAAGGGACAAATAAAAGTATGGAAATAGAGAGACCTCCTTGGCAAGTATTCTTAAGCTAGTATCTTTTAGAAGATTGTAGCTATGGACTTTATTATTTCTTAGCAATAGGAATCACCTAGGCATGTCAATCCCCCATGAAACTGTGACCTCTACCAGGACACTTACTATCTCATTCATGCTGCCTTATCGCCCCACCACCACAGTATGCTGCACTTCATAGTCACTTAGCAAATATTTATTGAATAAATAACATATTATGGACCAAATTCTGCCAACTCTTTTGTTCTTCCTCAGCTCTGATTCTTTTTCCATTGCCCCACTGCCATCACTGTCCCAATAAGTAGTCTACCAGTGTGCAAATGGGTGTATAAAAATTTGAAAAGAAGAAAAAGAAGTAATCAAAGTAGAAAGCAGTTAGCAAGTTGTAAAATGCCGAAGCTTCTAGAGTTCTGCATGTCTGTCAGCCAGTGATGCAAAGGATAAACTTCTTGATCCAGTAATCATGGTTTCCTTTTTGGTTTGGTCATGGCTGGGAAGGACCAACCAATCAAATCTGAATAAGGACAAAACCTAGGATGGATGCAACCATTTAAGGGCAGTATCAACTATGCAGAGCATTCCCTGCACTCCTGTACCACCCTTTCCCCCAGTTCCTGTCCACATACCTCAAGACAGAACTGTATAACCTTAAATGCATACATTAGGTAAGAAAAAAAGGCTAAAAACCAGTTAACTATCCATTTCAAGGCTAGAAAAAGAACAACTTAAACTAAAAAAAAAAAAAAGAGAAGACTAGAGGAAGATAAAAATGCAAGAAGATAAAGAGGTCAAAAGTACAAAAATGGTATTATAAAAACTTTATGCTAATACGTACAAAAAATAGACAAAAGGGAGAATTTCCTAGTAAAGTGAAAACTTATCAGTCTTAAAATATGCCAAAAATCTTAAGATTTAGGTATCTTTTAAAGAAATTCAATCTGTAACCAAAAATCTTCCAGCACATGAACCTCTAGGCCCCGAAAGATTTAGCATTTAATATTATCACGGCTGGGATCTGTGGCTTAGCCTGTAATCCCAGCATTTTGGGAAGCCGAGGCAAGTGGATTGCCTGAGCCCACGGGGTTCGGGACTCACCCGGGCAACTTGGCGAAACCTTAGTCTCTACAATAAATCAAAACTTAGCCAGGCTTGGTAGCGCACGCCTGTAGTTCCGGCTACTTGGAAGGCTGAAGTGGAAGGATCGCAGGAGCCCAGCAGGTTGAGGCTGCAGTAGCAGGGTGTGTGCCACTGCACTCCAGTGTGAACGACAGAGTGAGACTCCAACTCAAAAAATATATTTTTTTCAAATATACAAAGATGAAACAGCACCAATCTTATATATCCTTCCAAATAATGAAAACTTCATAACTCATTTTATACCAGTATAATCTTCATGCAGATGAGGACAAAATCAGGAAAATTACAGGCCGATGTCTTTCATGAACACATGAACACAGACATAGTATATCCTAGATAAAATATTAGGAAACGATAAGTAAACAGTGATACAGAAAAAGAATAATATATTACAACCAAGTTGAGTGTATTTCATAAATGTAAAGCTGGTTTAACATTCAAAAATCAATCTATGTAAATCATATCATTAGCCTAATAAAGGAGAAAATTGTGATCATCTCAAGAGATGCAGAAAAAAATTAATAAAATTTAACACACTTTCATTTTTTAAAAAACTTGATAAAAATTAGGCACAGAAGGGAATTTCCTTGGACTAATAGGTTAGGTATCAAAACCTACAGAGAACATCACACTTACTGGAGAAATATTGAAAACTTTCATTTAGGATTCAAAACAAGACAAGTACATCTGTCAACATTGTACTGGTGACCAACCAGTTTAATCAAAAAAAGGTGGAAAAAGAAGAAAAAAAAACTACTTATGATTTTGCACTTAGAAAATTCTAATGAATCTATAGCAACCAAATTTTTAAAATTTAACTACCAAACTTAAAAACCAAATCCAACAAAGTTGTTGGATACAGAGCTAATATGTCAAAATCAAATGTATTTCTATACATCAGTAACAAAAAATTAAAGAAAAAATTTAAATAATATTATTATTTATTAAATTTATTATTAAATATATTCATAGCATGAAAAACTAACAATAAATACTTAGAAATAAATTTTTATAAAAACTGTGCAAGACCTCTGTACAAAAAAGTCACAAAACATTGAGACCTAAGTAAACTTAAGAAAATAAATATTGGGATACTCCATGTGCATATATTAGAAGACTCATTAGTGTAAAGATGTTGATTCTCTCCAAAGTAATACATAGATTGTAATCTCAGTTATAACTCTAGAAAGCTTTTATAAAAATCAATGACGGGGCACAGTGGCTCAAGCTTGTAATCCCAGCACTTTGGGGGACTGAAGTGAGAGGAACGCCTGAGCCTGGGCAACTTGGCAAGACCTCATCTCTACAACAAATTTTTTAAAAATTAACTGGGTATGGAGACACGTACCTGTAGTTCCAACTACTTGAAGACTGAGATGGAAGGACCACCTGAGCCCAGCAGGTTGACCCTGGGGTGGCCGTGAGCATGCCTTGCACTCCAGCCTGAATGATGGAGTGAGACTCCACCTCAAAAAAAAAAGAAAGAAAGAAAGAAAGAAAACCAAAAATCATATGTTAAAATTCATATGAAAATATTAAAGACCAAATACAGACTAACACTAGTGGATATCAAGGCTCATTATAAAGCTACAGTGATTAGACAACGAAGTATAGGAAAACAGAACAATGACACAAAATAGGTAAGTCAGAAAATACCTACACAATATATAGACACTTGATTTGTGGCAAAAGTGATAGTGAAGAACATGTGGTAAAGGATTGTCTCCTCTATAAATCATTCTGTGCCAAATGGATATCAACATTGAAAAGAAAATACTGACTCCTTTATATCCTATAAAACAATCAATTTCAGGTGCATTTTGGATCCAATGGTGAAAACTAAAATCGTAATGCTACTCAAAATTACATAGAAGGGTGTCTTCATGACTGTAAAGTAGGTAATAATTTCTTAATTAAGATATAAAATCATTAACTATAAAAAATAAATTGAATTTTATTCATAAGAATTTCTATTCATCCAAATACTTAATTAAGAAAGTTAAAGGCAAGGCCCAGATAGGGAGAAAACATTTGCAATACATCTATTCTATAAATATCTCAGATCCAGAATATTTAAAGGATGTCAACAAATCAACCCTGTGAAGAAATAGGCAACAATTTTGAAAAGGTGCTTTACAAAAAACGAAAAAGATAACCAAACAGCTAATAAATATATAAATATATGAGTTAAAAAAATATGTAAACAGATTAAAACCATATATCATTACAGAAATTCACCCTAAAAACCACAAATGGATAGTACTTCATACTCACCAATATGGCCAAATAATAATAATAATTAGCACAGATGTGGAACAACTAGAATCTCATACACTACTGGTGAAGACTGTAAACTGCTACATTGACTTTGAAGAATATTTAGCAGTGTATAAGAAAGCTGAATGTGTACATACTCTACTCCTAGATATATATACACAAAAAAAACAACTGTGTGGCAGGCAGACTCTAGGCTGATGACTTCAGGAGCTGAAGACAACCTCTAGCCACCAATCAGTAAGAAGTGAGGTACCCAGTTCTACTGCCACCTGTAACTAAATTCTACCAACAAACTCCCCCCAATCCGATTTCAAATAAGACCACATCTCTGGTCAGCACTTTGACTGTAGCCTTGTAAAACCACGCCCAGATACTTGATATATAAAAATGGAGAGATAAAAAATGTGTGTTGTTTTAAGCCACTAAGTTTGTGATAATATTGTTATGCAGCGATTACTAATGATTCATAACTATTACAACATATGTACCAAAAATACATGCACAAAATGTAATACTATTTGATCTTTCAGGCTCACATATATATTGTTTTTGTTTTTTTAAAGATTAATGTATAACATGATAAAAATAATCAAGTTTCTTTAAGTAAAGTTATGGGAAAATTTGTCAAGAATGACTGCCACCCACCCCACCCCCCATCTGCTTTGTGGATTAACAAAGAGAGAAATGGCTATAAGATAAAAATCACTTACACACAAATAATAGTAAAGGTCATTGAAACAGTCTTTTATATTTTGCCATATTAGCCTTGTCATTCATTTAACAAGCATTTATTGATTATCTGCTATGTACAGAGGATTATGGTCATGACTAGGCCTCAGTCCATGCCTTCAGAAGGTCATAGCTTAGAGAGACTTGGAAACTAGTTTTTACAATACAGAATGATGAGTACTATCAGGAGAGAATGTGCAAGGCAATATGACAAACCTTTTAAGTTAGGCTTAGAGGACAGAGAAGTCCTCCTTGAGGAGGTGATTTTTAAGACACGTGTGGAAGGATGAGTAGAAATGTGTCAGGTGATGAAAGAAGCATGGAAAGGACGTCAGGTAGACAGAAGAGTATGTACAAAGGCATAAATCACAGTGCAGCTTGGAATAATAAGCTACACTCTTTAACTGTTTGTGACAAATATGAAACTTTGTAGGCACTCAGTAAACACTTATGGATCATCATGGTAAGTAGGAATTCTCTTCACCAACATCCACTTACTAATGTTCTAGATTAACCAAAACTGCCTATTCCCTCTAAAACATACTTATTGCTGCCCTGCACACACTAAACTCAAAGATTATAAGCAATATACTCTTGCTCAGGTGGTTAGTTTTATGCGCTGACTTGACTGGGCCATGAGTTGGCCAGATATCTGATTAAAAATTATTTCTGGGAATGTCTGTGACAGTGTTTCCAGAAGGGATTAGCATGTGAATTGGTGGACTGATTGCGTTAGCTTGAACACCGGTCTTCTCTGTCTACTGTGCTCCTATGAATAAATTTCCCTAGGAAAGTTTTGAACAAAAAAAAAGACAGACAGGAAAAATTCTTATGGTATAACATTTAAAGTTTAAAAATAGGTAAAATAAATCTGTGGTGTTTTAAGTCAGGACAGTGATTATCTCTGAGAAGTTTGAAAATACTGATCGGAAGGGATCGCAAGAGGGGATTTTCAGGTGGAAGGGATCACAAGAGGGGATTTTCAGGTGCAGACAATATTCTATTTCTTGATCTTTGTGCTATTTACATGGCTATTTTCTTCACTTATGATAATTCATTAAGCTGCATACATTGAGGATTTATACACTTTTCTGAATGTATGGTGCACTTTAATTTAAAAGTTTATTAAAAAACAATTACAACATGTGTCATACCCCATTCAATATTTTCCTCTACTCTGCATAGAGGGCCTTTCTGAGACTACATTTTTTGTATATTCATATCTCCTGGTGAAACAAAGATGTCTAGCTGGCAAACAAACTCATATTCCTCTTCAGTGGTATGCAGATCAAGTTCAGAAGTGACTGCCGGCTAGGGACTACATTTCCCAGTCTCGCTTGCAGCCTTTCTGGCCCTGACTGTATTTCACCAGTACCACTCTGGGTCAAGATTTTTAAGAAACACAAGTATGCCTCCTCCACCCTTTTCAGCAGCTGGATTTAGACAATGATGAGGATACAAACTAAGAGGACGCAAAGTTATAAGAGAGAAGAAGCAAGCCTAAATTACCACATGGAGGAGAGCTATCCACTGATCAGGAATGCCTAGCTTGAATGATCCTATGAGCAAAAAAAACTTCTGTGTTTAAACCACTGAATTTTGAGCTATTTATTCATTATAACTTATCCTACTCAAACTAACTCTCTTGGTATTTCTCTGGGGGAAATTGGATTTTTTCTTCTTTTTTTCTTTACTTTCTTTCCTCTCTAGACTCGATTTAATTTCTTACTCCAATTATTTTACCTTTTTTATTTCTAGAAAGATCGATTTGGTTATTTTGCTGTTGCTGCTGCTGCTTGTTTTTGGAAGCTACTATGTCAGTTTTTTAGAGTTTCTGGTTCCCAGAATATATTTCTAATCTTGCCTTTTTTCTTTAGACACAGTAGAGAATAGTCATTTTATTATCTGTGTCTGGTAATTCCAATATCTAAACACTTAGTCTAGACTGTCAGTTGTTCCTGCTGCTTTCACTTCATGCCTTATTTCCTAGTGTGCTCGGTTTGTATTCCTGAAAACACTCATTTTCCTTAGAAAATTATTGGTGAAACTTCTTTGATCAGGGATAAAGAAAGAATTTGCTTTTGTCTCTGTCAGGTGCCTGGAGAGACTACCAATTGATGAACAATTTTAAACTGAATTAGGAAGTCAAGTTGTTACTGACCACCAGGTGTTTTGGGTGTGGGAAATCCCCACAACTTTCTAGGAATAGTTCCCCCCATTCTGCTCAGTGAATAAATAAATAAGGTAAAAAACAAACAAACAAACAAAAAACCATCTTTCCCTGCAATCCTGGAACTGAGGTAGAGTAGAAAGCTTTCCCCTAAGGATCTGACTTTTTTGGGATCCTCAATTTAAGACAGATGCTTCTTCATTTAGAGTTCTACTCTGAGAAGACTATTGTTGTTTGTTTGCTTGTTTTTGTTTTGAATATCTTGCCATTATAATCAAGGCAGGTTTGCCCCGTTTTTCAAATGCCCTCAAGGTCCAGGTTGCTTTAGGGCTCTACTTACCTTTCGCAGATCCTTTGCATTTTGGTCTCCTCATCTCTTACTACTTGGTTATTTCTTCGATCCTGTTGAGTATAATTTTTAATGAAGATGTTCTCCAGAAATTCTAAGTTCTAACAGGAGAATTGGTCCTAATAATATATCTTGAAATAATACCAGAAAGGGCTAAATATAGATTATTGGGAGGAAAAAAGAGACAGACAATAAGATAAAATCTAATACTAATCTGAAATTTAAAGTTCTAAACAGGGCAACCCCCTCAGGTTCCCCCCCACTGTGGGAGCTTTTCTGTCCTCTCAATAAATCCTGCTTTCTCACTAAAAAAAACAAAAGTAAATAAAGTTCTAAACTATGTCTTAGGAGAAAATAAAAATAAACGAATTAGCACTGAGGAAGTAGGTCAGTAATAGAGCATATTAATGGAGAAAAATAGTAATTTCTTCTATAGAATAGTGGGAAATATATGTTTGATTATGAGTCAAAAAACAAAAGGTAATCACTGGCAAAAGGGAAAAGTACAGTAAAACTTTCAAAAAATAAGAAAATTAGAATGGTAAATAAAATTATCTAAAAAATAAAAATAAGAGAGGATCACAAAGTAAAATAAACAATAAACATAAAGATGAGCACAATAAAATTTAATATCATACATTAAAGTAATTATGAACAGAATGAATTGTCCCATTAAATAGCTGAGACTGTCATGGAGTTGAAAAACAAAACCCAGATATATGTTGTTTATAAGGAGCGCTCTTGAAAATGGAAAAGAAACGTTGAAAATAAAAGGATGAGCAGAGATGTCAAGCAAATGCAAACAAAAAGAAAGCAGGAATGACAATATTAATATCATACACGGTGGAACTTAAGGTTAAAAGCACTAAACAAAATAAAGAGGAACATTGTGTAATAATAAAAGACAATTTATGAAGAAGAAACAATAATCATAATGCTGCATAAACATAGCACTTGCCGGGCGCAGTGGCTGAGCCTGTAATCCCAGCACTTTGGGAGGCTGAGGCGAGAGGATTGCCTGAGTCCGGGGGTTCGAACCCAGCCTGGGCAACTTGGTGAGACCTCATTTCTATAATAAATTTTAAAAATAAGCTGGGCATGGTAGCGCATGCCTGTAGTTCCAGCTACTTGGAAGGCTGAGGTGGAAGGATCGCCTAAGCCCAGCAGGTTGAGGCTGCGGTGGCCATGAGCTTGCCACTGCACTCTAGCCTGGGCGACATGAGTGAGACTCCATCTCAAAAAAAAAAAAAACTTTAGAAAGATAGCACCTAAGTATATAATATTAATTATTAGAGATTTAAAGAAACTTTGGCTTAATGTATTTTCTTCTGGATCAGAATGTTCTGATATACACAAAAAGAAAGTTTTTTTGGACACAAAATAATTAAATAATACGTAAAGACATATGTGTTTTTTCCTGTTTATAGACGACTCTCTGCCAAAATCAGTTGCATAACTGACCACAGATGAAGCTTAAAAAATTCAAAGAAGCAGAATTTTTAGGCTATATTCTCTGATTACAATCCAACAAAATTAGAAATAAAAATATAAGTTAAAAAATACCTTAATACTTGGAAATTGGGAAACATTGTCCTAAATAACTCTTGGATCAAATAAATAGAAAATCAAAATTAAAAATACAAGCTAGGGATTAAAAGAAAAAATGCATCACACCAAAATATGTACAAGCATTAGAAGTTATACTGAAAAAAGCAATAACCCTATATGCTTTTATTACTGCAGGTAAACATTAGAGTTAATTTATTTAAAAATAGAAGAAAAGTAATAAATAAATCAACAAATTTGAATTGGGAATAAAAAAGAAACAATAAAATAGGCAAATCTTTGGCAAATCTAGCTAGAGAAAACAAAGCTAAAGAAAGTAAAATTAGAATCAAGACATGGTGCATAGCAACAAATACAGAGGGTAAGTAAATATCACATTCCATTCAATCCATGAGATTTCTACCTCTGATGAAATTATCCATGATATGGAAAAAAGTAATATCACTAAAATGTTTTTTCTCAAAGCTCTGGAAACATGAATAGACTAAAAGAAATTGAAAAAGTTTTCAAGGAATTTATCATTTCACAAGGTTCAGGGCTAAAAATGTGTGAAGATGAGAACCAATGTATTAAGGTCCAAAAATTTTTAAGAATATATAAACTTTTCAGGATCCAGATTTATTGTTTGAACTTGAAAAAAATCATTGTAGTAGAGAAGAGAAATTATAGGCCAAGCTAATGTACAAGGTTTAAAATTCTCAATTATACACTCAGAAAAAGAGTTAATGCAAATATTTTTCAAATGCTCTTCCTTAATTAACTAGAATTTAGCTAAATGATACCAAGTAATTTAATAAGAAGAAAACCAGTAATTACATTTTCTAAATAATTGTAAGATCGTCATAAAATTAACAACTATAACTAATAAAAACTATAAATAAAATAATCTTTCCTTAATGACAAGTTGTAAGATGTTATGGAGGGCCTTTAAAAAGTTTGCAGAAAATGCACATAACTATACATGGATTTTAAAATTTTTTGCACCAAAATAAACTTGTACTAACTTGCTGTAGCATGTCTGAACAAGTTCTAGTTTGAGGCACAAAGAAGGATAAGACCTCAGTTTGAAAAGAGCCCCCATCTGAGAAAAATGAATTCTGCTAAAACTGAAACAAGAACAAAATCAAATTTATGGTGAAGTTTGGATGGAAGAATGGTGAATTTATTGATGCTCTAAAAAAGTTGACAAGAACAATGTCCCAAAGAAATTAGTAGTTTACAAATAGCTTGCTTTAAGAAGGAACAAGACAATGTTAAAGATGAAGCCCACGACTGTAGGCCATTCATATCAATTTAGAAGAAAAAAAATTCATCTTATCTGTGCTCTAAATGAAGAGGACCAACAATTAAAAGCAGAAACAACAGCCAAAACCATAGACATCTCAATTGGCTCAGCTTACACAATTCTGAATTAAAATTTAAACTTGATCAAACTTTCCACTTGATGACTGACAAAATCACTGCACCCAGATCAGCTGCAGACAACAGCAGAGCATTCAATGGAAATTTTAAACAAGTAAGATCAAGATCTTGAAGCATTTCTTCAAAGAATTGTACCCGGAGGTGAAACATGGCTTTATGAGTATGATCCTAAAGTACAACCAAAGCAATGGCTACCAAGAGGTGGAAATGGGTCTCATCAAACTGAAAGCAGAATTGGTCAAGAACAAATGTCATGGCAACAGTTTGAGGATGTTCAAGGCATTTTGCTTGTTGACTTCAAAGAGGGTCAAAGAATAATAACATCTGCTTATTGTGAGAGTGTTTTGAGGAAGTTAGCCAAAGCTTTAGCAGAAAAATGCCCAGGAAATCTTCACTAGAGAGGTCTTATCTACCACAACAATGTTCCTGCTCATTTTTCTCATCAGATAAAAGCAATTTTGTGGGATTTTTTGTGGGAAATTATTAGGTATCCGTGTTTCAGTTCTGATTTGGCTCTTTCTGACTTCTTTCTGTTTCCTAATCTTAAAGAAAATTTGAAAAGCACCCTTTTTTCTTCAGTTAATTTTGTAAAGAAGCTTGCCTTGACAGGGTTTAATTCTCAGGACCCCTGGTTCTTTATGGATGATGTCAATGACTGTTATCATCACTTACAAAGGTGTCTGGAACTTGATAGAGCTTATGTTGAGAAATAAAGATTATATTTTTTTCATTTCTATCTTTTAATTCTGTTTTCCATGAACTTTTTAAAGCTCCTTTGTTATAAGGATTATTACCTTAGTGCAACTTAGTTCAAGTCTCTGCATATGCTGTGAGTACCCAGTAAATGTTCAATTGAACTAAATACTTAATGTCAAACAAATGGTCTATGCTGTAAACAGCACATAATTTCAGAGGAGAGAAATTCACAGAAGGCAGCATTTGTCAAGGATGAGAAAGGAGGTCATATTTAGGACCATTTCCATTTACAAAGGAAAGAGGAGGACATTCTCCAAAGAGGAATGTCAGAAGCACAAAATTCAGAGTAATAGAATCAAGGAACAGTTATGAGATTGTTATTTATTCTGCTGGCACAGGAAGCCATTGACATTTATGCCAGGGTTCTGAAATGTACAAGGTTCTATTTTTGGAGTATTCATTTGAAAGGAATATGAATTCAAACACAAACTAGCAATACGATGTATTAACAACCTACATTATAATAATTCGAGTTGAGGTCAATTATCTAAAGGAGAGGAAAAAAAAGGAGAGAAGGGGAAGGAGGTAGATAAGAAAAGGGACAGAACTGGCTAGGTCCTGCTCTGTGAATAGGTTATACAATAGTCCCCTTTTATGGTGATTTTTCTTTCTGTCATTGTCACTTTGTAACCCTCTCAACTATCAGATCCACTATTGCAGTGTCATGTTACTTGTGCTCAAGTAACCCTTATTTGATTTTATAATGATCCCAAGTTCAAGAGTAGTGATGCTGGTAATTGAGACATGCCAAAGACAAAAGGGTAAAGTGCTTCTTTTAAGTGAAAGTGTGACCCTAACGTTTGTTGGCTAGGGTTTGGTGTTGTCAGTGGTTTCAAGTTTCCACTGGGGGTGTAGGAACATATCCACAGAGAATAAGTGGGGACTACATAATACTCTTCCCCATTCCCATTCCCTGATTCCATTTTTCTACATCAGTTCAAAAATAAGCACCTGATGCTGACCTTTCTCTGATTCTCTGATTCTCCATAGGCACACCACCACCAAGTCTTATTGATTTTACGTCCTAAATCTCTCAAATCATCTCCCACTTCTCTTTGTTACTATCACTTGTGTACTTTCCCATCTGAACTGCCATAAATTCTCAACTGCTTTTCCACATCTACTCTAGTCCCCTTAAAACTGGTTCTTCAAATTGAAGATTGGATGATTTTTAGCTGAAATA
This sequence comes from Carlito syrichta, assembly GCF_000164805.1. Classification (NCBI taxonomy): domain Eukaryota; kingdom Metazoa; phylum Chordata; class Mammalia; order Primates; family Tarsiidae; genus Carlito; species Carlito syrichta. The sequence goes on along the minus strand of NW_007247677.1, from coordinate 348,877 downwards.
ATATTCTTTCTCTCTCTTTCTCTGTCTCTAACATACACACACACACACACACACACACACACACACACACGCCCTACAGGTTGAGTGCCACTTATCCAAACTGCTGGAACTAGAAATGTTTCAAATTTCAGATTTTGGAATATATACATAAATGTAATGAGATATCTTGGGGATGGGACTCAAGTCTGAACATAAATTCACTTATGTTTCATATGTATCTCACACATATAGCCTGAAAATAATTTCATCCAATATTTTAAATAGTTTTGTGTAGGAAACAAAGTTTATATACATTAAACCATGGGAAAGCAATCTCAATCACGAATGTGGTATGATGTCGGTGCTCAAAATACTCAGATTTTGGAGCGTCTCTAATGACAGATTTTCAGATTGGGGATGTTCAAACTGTACTGATATGTTTTAGCCAGTGGTTGCTAATAACTAGTAGTTGTGCTACTTGAATATTCAATGCACAGTTCTAGACAGTGAAAACAGCAATTTTCCTTGTCTCACAGAGGTTTTATCTAGTAGGGCAGGCAGAAAGTAAGTAAATGAATAGAAAATATTCAGTTATGGATAACTATAAGGATGCACAGTCAAGCAGGGTGAAGGCACAGAGCAGGATAAGAAACATTCTTTTGACCTGGGGAATCAGGGGAAGTTTTCATGATGTGGTGTATTTGAACAGGTGTTAACTAAATGCTTGATAATGATACAGGCATGAATGGAAAGAAGGTAATTGAGAACTACAGAACAGTTATCTTATTCTATTTGAGAATGTGTGACTACCCAAGGGATTTGCCTGATTTTTGGAAGATTTTTAAGTCTGCAGTTTGATTTCAATCACTGTCATTTCATTTATGTTCTAAGCACTGAGAAGATAAACATTTTTCTGGGATCAAGTGATCAGGTTTGTCTGGTTAATTTTAGAATATTTTTTAAAAAGTTGGAGTACAAGAATAGGAACTATATTGGAAACTACATTCTTAAGTAGACCCTTTTTTAGGTAAATAAAAGTCACTTGGCTCTTAGTGACTGTATTACACATAGTTTCCTCAGATTTTTCTAATACTAAACCCGGTAGAAATATATAACTGGCTTAGAAAAATAAAATGTAGCTCTCATTCTGCCTATCTCTTTGTTGTTGTTGGTTTTTCCACTTCTAGAAGCTTTTATAAACAATTCTCAGGGCAATTTAAATTAGTTTGAAAGAGCCTTCAGCCCCTGGACTAAACCTCAGCTTTCAGCTTCATTCTAGAAAACTTGTCACAATCCAAACAAGAAAATTAACCCATCGTTCTCTATTAAAGCCAATTTTTGCGTGCAAGTATATAAATGAAATATGAATTTGTACATTAAATGTGCAAATGTCTTGGGAGTTTTGAAATATTATCTATTGCACAAAATAAAAATAAGGACTTTTCTAAGAGAGCTATCATTCTGATACACAGATAATTTTAAAATAAAACTTAGTATTCTATTTTGACAAGGTATGGTAAAAATACTCATCACAAATGTTATTCAAGTCCCAAGAAAGGATCTATAACTGAGGCTTCGTTAAGGAGAAAAAAAAAGGAATAGTTGTGTTAAAACTCATTCATATAAGGAAACTTGGAGGCTCTTGTAATTGCTTTGTAAAATATGAGGTAAACACGAAAAATGCCAGGAGCTTGAATAAACCATTCCAGACAATGAGAAGAAAAGAATGTTTTACAAATGGAAATGCAAACATGGACAACAGAAAAAAATCCAGAGATGATTTTTTTATAGATATTTAGCATTTCAAAGAAACAAATTTAATCTAAGAAGCATGTAATCATGGTATGTAGAGATGGGTGATATATTTTTTTCCATTTTCAAAGTAGAACATTTTTTAAAATTTAAATTTAGATTTTTCAATTAATGTCTTATCAGTAGAAAAGTTATTCCAGAAATAATGTGAGGAACAAGTTGTAGAAGACTCCAGGGCCAATAAGAAAGGGTTATTTGTTAAAACACATCAAATTAGCCTGCTTTTGGTGGAGAGTAAAATACTCTAAAACTGTAATGATTGTCACATAATTCTGGGACTATATTTATTTAAAACCATTGAATTATTTACTTAAATGCTTTAAATTAGTGAATTGTATGATATGCTACATATATTTATATTTCAACTGGAGAGTTTTATTTTTTTAAAATATTCAATTGACAAATAAAATAGTATATATTCAAGGCGTTTAATGTGATTATCATGTATTGGTTACCACAACAAATTAATTAACACATCCATCATCACCCATAGTTACCATTTAGCTGGGGGAAGTCAGTGAGGACACTTAAATTTACTCTGTTATCAAAATTTCAAGTAAACAACACAGAATTATTAACTATAGTCATCATTTGTACATTAGATCCTAAGAACTTATTCATCTTATAACTGAAAGTCCATTCCTTTGACCAACATCTCCCAGTTTTCAACTTCCAGTTTTTATGTGGTCAGAAGCAAGACTTGGCTGTGAGATTTTCAAAGAACCCAGAAGCTTGCAGGTACAAATATTTAACATGCCTTGGGGTAGAGCAGACAGAGCAATCAAGTGAGATCTAGAGCGTAAGCGAGCCATTTCATCTCTTTTATTTTCTCTGTCCCATGTGTGCTGCTTTTCCCTTTATATTCTCTGCTGTGCACCCTTCTTTTCCATAAATTTATCTTTCCATGTCAATGTTGTCTTGATGATCTTGTGTTTCTAAACTACTCATAATGTTGAATTTGTCTCATACTACCTGTCATAATTTTTTTTAAGTTCTTGACTCTCTAGCTAAAACCTTTAGCCTGAAAATATTTTATGATTTTATTTTTTGACTTTCTAAAGTGAAAAACCATGTTGCTTTTTTGTTCTGGGCAACCATATACTGTGTGTGTGTGTGTGTGTGTGTGTGTGTGTGTGTGTGTGTGTGTGTGTGTGTGTATTTCAGAAAACCTCAATTCAAGAAAGGTGCCATATGAAACATCTCAGAGTTTGATTTTTTGTTAATCTGTAACATGTTAGTTGGGGAGTTAGGTCAGAAAAACAGAAACAGACAGGTCATTTTGTTGATTTAAAAGATGTCAGAATTATTTCTGTGTCTCGGATACTTGTGAGGAATCATGAGTATTTGAGCTTTGGCCTCACAAAACTCACTTCACATTATACTCAGACTTCATAGACAGGGTTCCTCCTTAATTAGGACCATTCTTTTAAAACCCAGAGTTCAAACTTAGAAAACAATTTCAACCAGAGGGAGAATACTTGCGAGGTCAAAGAGACTCAGTGTCATAGACATCTATGGTAGTGAACTTGTTTCATAAATCTTTGCCATGTAAATGAAGTCACCAAACTTAATGAAAAATGTAGCTGAAACCCCCTATTTTATAAGATTGTGGTAGATGTGTTGGAAGGGGGATATGAGGCTAACTCCTCCTTTCTTCCCTCCTTCCTCCATCTAGAACGAACTGGCTCCAGCAGAAGCACTCCCCAAAGGTCCATCATTTCATGAAGGCCTTTTTTTGCAGGCATGAGCTCATCATTTTCAGTTAAATAGTAATAAATGATTTGTAAGGAGCAACTTACATCAGTCCTTATAAATAACCACCCACTGCTGCATTTGACTTCCTTGAAATGTTGACTCAGACTCTGGATGTGCACAGGGTACCAGCTCTGCAATCGCTCAATCCCTTGATGCCAGACAAGTTAGAGTAAGCCCACAAAGCCTGCCAAAGGGACGGGTGGCACTGAATTTCACAGATACAGAACCTCTTTAGGTTACTAAGCCCTAAGTAGGAAAGACAAAAATAGGCTAGACTGTGTTCTTGAGGGTCACTCAGTCCCCATAGATTTTTCCTATCAATTCTGTTGTGAATAAGTGAACACGAATCTCCTTTCTACTGTCAGAGCTCTTCATATATCATGCTTCTCACAGGCTGCTCTCCAGAGTCCCCAGGTATAAAGGGAAGACTGCTATTGTCAGCTACTCAGAGGACAGTGCTTCATATCTTATATTGAGCAATATAAGCTGCCTTCCTTTGCTGTTTAAGTGTAAGGAGGGTGTGTTCTTATTCACAAACAGGACTAAAATTGGAGGGTTTGAAAGGGGAGAGTGTGACTTTTCAGTTCAATCATATCATCCAATGACCCCAAACTTTTATCAAAAAAATTATTTTTTAGGAAGAATGTAAAGAATGGAGGCTGAGAGTAAAATGAGCTGGGCCTGTGGTCTGTCTTAATCCTTTGTTAATCAAGGTTCCCAGGGATCTTTCTCCAACTTGGCCAAGAAATGCAAACCCTAGACATACAGTGTCCTCAATTGTCACCTGAGATGATCTAAAATGTTTCTCCCACCCATCTCACAAGCTTGTTGTAGGGATCATGTGAGAATGCAAACTTGCTTTAGATATATAAAGTGCTATACAAATGTTAGGTCAATAGATCACATACCTACATAGGGTCTGAAGCCACTTCTAACAGATGGATATAGAATTCCAAGCCCTGGAATAATACCTTCCATCTTGTGGAAGACTGAATTTTTCATACTAATCACTTACCTCTTCCTGTAGCCATGGTCTTGACTATACAACTTTGTAATTCCTCCAATTAAAGTCAGAGTATATTTCCCTTAGGAAAACTAACCATCCAGATTTTCCCAGGACTGAAAGATTTCCCAAGATATGGTTTTTAGTGAGAAAATCAGGAAATTCCCTGGAAAATTTGAATAGTTTAGTCAGTATAAAAGATTTCCTGACTCTTGCCCTTGAGCTTGGTCATGGAACTTACTTAGGTCAATGAGATTTAGCAAAAATAACCCAAATAATGTTTGAAATATGCTTAAGTAGCGATATTGGAGCTCTTGTACCTCTACCATTACTACAAGAAGAGCTTCCTTCCTCTGAGTGGCTGCTGCCCCTTCAACCTGTTTCTCAGAATTAGTATAAATAAAACATATGTAAGTGTAATACAGCAAGCCCAGGAGGACTAGTCTGGATATAACTTAAATCAGTCAACTTCCAACAAATCACTGACATGTAAATAAGAATTAAGGGTTGTTGCTTTAAGACATTGACTATTAGAATGGTTTGCTACACAGCAATAGCTAACTGACATACAGCACGTGTTTCTTCTCTTCTGGACCATCTTTTGCTTTCTCTGTCCTCAGCTATGAGTTCTACATTTTGCTTCTTATGGGGAGGGTAGTTAAGTCCTGATTCCATGGCACAGACTTTTCAGCAACTTCTTATTTATTGTACAGAAAAAAATGCAACTTTGTCATTATTTACTTTGTAAATTGAAAGGAAAATATATTTATGATGAGTGTAAAACTCAGATACTTGTTAGTGTTATAATATATTCCCCTTAAGTAACTATTCTAGATATTAAAAAACATCACATTGTATTAAGTTCTTGTAATTTTATGTTGCTTTGACAAACATTTTGACGCACGTTTCTCAGATCAGAAGCAGGGCTCAGACTCCTTTGACACAATTTCCACTTTTCCACCATACCCAAGTGTCTCAAACAGTGGCCAGAGATAAGAGCTTAGCAACATGTCTTTCACCTAGTAGACTGAGCTTTCTGCTTCCTCATTGATTCCTTTCAAGAGATCATTCAGGCTTTACCTGTGAACTTAAAGTGACCCACATCCTATTCCTGTGTGTGTGTGTGTGTGTGTGTGTGTGTGTGTGTGTGTGTGTGTGTGTACTGTCAGTTGCCATGCAACTATTTCTCTCTGTGTCTGACTCTTCATTCCTGCATTACATGACATGGAATGGAGGATTACTCACCTGACTAATGGTGTGCACCCTGTCCAGGATCTGTAAGTAATAAGTCTTTGAATTTGTTTCCTGTTGTGGTGGTGTATTTCATTTGTGCCTTCCATTTGAAGAACCAGAGGCTGGCTACCCCAAGCTGGGTTTCCTCTAAGGAACCAGAAAGAACACAAGGTTGGACTCCAAACCTAGAGTGATGGTCAGGTAGGTATAAACTGGACCCGGGCCAGACAAGAACCATAAAGACATCTGCCAGTATGAACAAGTTTCCCATGTGAAAAAGTCCCTGGTTATGGGTTGGACAATGAAGATGGCCTAATGCCTAATGCCATCCTCCAGGTAAAAGAAGTATCCCATGAAAGGCATAATGTAGACTCCCGCATCCAATTCCCTTTCATGTCCCCGAAGGGCACACTTGCTAGCTTCTCTGGAAATGGAACCCCAGTTTAGCTGGAGGCTCACAAAATACACATCAAAGGAGCAAGTGTGTAAGTCCAGAAAAGGGCAGAGGCTTCGAAACATATGCCAGACTCCTTCTCCAAATCCTGTCACAAAGACCTATAAAATATAAAAATACAGAAAATTCATTATGAGTGCTAAAAGCTCTGGATAGGGGTAATCATCTGTCTCTAAAATGCTCACATTCTCTGAGATTTTTTAAGAATGTCTTTGTCCTTTTCTTTCACAATGTACAAAAATTTCTAAAACTTGTGCTGTACCTCTCCTACTTAATATTTTTGTGGTGTTAATTCCAGGTTTCTTAAAAAGCAAATTTCTATAAGTCCTCTAATACCTTGCAAGTGCACTATATAATTAATAATTATCATTATGTCATTATTAAAATTATGCCTTGAATGTATATGAAATAGCTTGTTGGGATATTCATGACATATTCAGAGAAAAAGTGGATTAAAAACAGTATGATACTGATTAGGGGAACTATCTGTGTGTGCACATATCAGCATGGACAAGTTATAGTTAAATGTGGTTATCATTTGGCACTACAGCTACATGTCATATTTATTTTCACATAATTTTTTTAATTTTTCAAAAATTATGAATTAATCTATATAAAAAATTAAGACAAATAAAGTATTTTAAAGAGTTACATTTAACTTCTTTCTCTTCTCTTTCCCAAGACTCTCAGGGCTGAAAGCTTTCCTACTCACCTGCCTGCTGTGTCCTGGGACAGGTGAGACAGAGCAGACAGGGTGGGGCCTGGGACCTGACTGGGGTGGAGCATTCTGACCATGGAGGACTCATTGCCACAGAATCAAATCGGGACCTTTGTTTTTTAAGGTGTGTGTGTGTGTGTGTGTGTGTGTGTGTGTGTGTGTGTGTGTGTGAGGATTAATTCAGTGTCAGAGAAAATTGTTAACATTGGCTTTGTTTCTGGGTTATTGGAGTCCTAACAAAGAGGAGAAAAATCTGTAAAGGCTCAGCTCAACTGTGTAAAGAAACACAAATTACAGACATTTATGTGAACCGGTCACCATTCATTTGAAAGAGCCTCGCAGCACACTAACAATTATCCATATTGTGAACTATGTGGATGTTGCCAGATTAACTCTGTTGTAAATTTTAATTAATTGCAACACAAAACTGTTGGCATATGCTCAGTCATCATAGCTGGCTGTTCCTGAAGCATTATCATCTGCTCCCAACTTTGAGAAACTTCAGAGAATAGTGGTAATAATGGCAAGATGCATCCAAATGCTTCAGAACACTTAATCACTTTTTGTATGATTATCACTACAATACTGACCCAGTAAATTTCCCCAAATTTTAAATAACAAAGCTGTACTGATTTTTAAAAAGCCAAAATGCATTTCTTATTTTTTCAACATTTTTCTCAATTACTTATGGTTCATCATTTGCACCAATATACCAACCAGATGGCTTATATTCATCTTATTTACACTATTTTTTCCAGCCAAACAGTATTAATCCAACAGTATAAACTGATCCGTGTAAACTACTTGCTGCCCAAGACCTACAGCAGCCTATTCTATTCCTTCTTGTCCCTGGTTGGGTCACCTTGTAGTCCTCCATCCATCTGTCTAGTCTCTTCATCCTCAGAACTGTTTCATCCCTCTCCAGTGTCATCTCTCCTTTCCACTGAAGACTTTGTGGGTGGTCTTCAAAGTCCAAGTTTGGCATCATCTCTAGTTCAGGATATTTCTTTGTCTTGATGTGGGCTATTAAAAAGACTGTTTGCTGAAATAGAATCACCCACATGTATAGATGACCTGACCCAGCAGATGGATGATTCTGGAGCTTAAAATGTCTGTTGGTCCTTCTCTCAGGCATTGACTATGATGATTAGTCAATCAATCAATGCATATTTACTAAGACTGTGTCTGGTGTTTTGCTTGGATTATAGTTAATATTGAAGTAGTGTAGGCCCCAAATTAGAGGACCACATATTGTTTTGGGAAAGAAGTTTGTGGAGGGGGATGGTGAAGAAGGCATTAACCTACAAGAAAGAAATAGAGGGAGAAACACACACACACACACACACACACACACACACACACACACACCTCTACCTCAGCAAGATACAGTGAAGACGAACAGAGTGATGTGAAAGAAACCAGTAATTGAAGTTGGCTGTCCCACAGCCCTCATTGGTTAAAAGCATCCCGCTATCCTGCTATTTTGCTTTGTTCTTTGTACCACCCATGCCCATCTTTCCAGCTCACTTTCTAAACTCTTCTATGGTAGGAAGAGCAGTTAGCATATTTTCCAAATGCCCCAGTGTTATGGAGCCCAGTATTAGTCTTTTAATTCATTTCAATACCAGCCCCATGCATAAATCCTCTGAAAACATTGTCTAATAGGTATTCTGTAAACAGAAAGAAATGAAACTTGAGCAAATCTTTAATTTGCTGGTTTTTCCAAATCTCACACACAGCTTATTGCAAAACAAGTCATTGAACTAGATCCTTTGTTAAACCTGCTTTAAATCTACTGAATTACATCTGGCTCCTTGTTTTGGACTTACAGAGAAGTAGCCAAATTATAATGTTTTTTCCCCCTGCAAGAAAAGCAGCTGTCAAATAAAAAGGGAAGACAGTATTTGTTGAGGACTACGAGGAAACCCTTTTCCTAAATGTCTATTCTGAATTGCATTGATTTCCTGTTTAAACGTGTTCCTCAAATGTAACGTAAGCCACAGAAAAGGTCATGTTATTGTCATTTGATTGGAAGGCAGAATTCTTGATCAATTGTTTCAGCAGAGGGAAAGGAAAGGGGCAAAGAAGAGGAACTAAAGAAAACTGGACAATACATCATAAAAGAGATCATATGATATGCAGCAACTGAGGACATTGCAGGGCGCTGAGACTTCAAACATGACTGACCACTTAAAGGTCAACTCCAAAACTTTTGGGAACTGGAGCAGATGCTGGGAGAATGTGCCCAACTCCTTAACAAGAGTCTGGAAAGAAAGAGGCCTGATAAAGAAGGGTTCAAGAGGGGGGAGAAGCATTATGTCAATATTTAGACTACCACAGAGAGACAGTTGAAACCTGGAAGAGAGGGGTAGATTTGTGGTCCAGAAAGAATGAACGAAGCTACCCAATGCCCAGGGTGAAAGGAAGTGAGTAGTTTCATCTGAGGCCGACTTGAACGCTCTAGGTCCAGGATAACACCTCCAACTACACTAAACAATCTCAAGTAATAATACTACATGGTTAATTTGTACTTGCAAGACTTCCTTGTACTACGATACAATATTTTTTTGCCTCATAACTAACAAACTCCACTCTCCTTAGAGAAATTCCTGGATGCTTGAGTGGTAGAACTTAAGATACTGCGATTTGGGGTTTCCCTGAAGCCATTTCATAGCAGCAGTTATGTCCTTACACTGACGATTGTAGCATTAGTGCCAAAGATAACCTGGGCTGTTATGAGTAGCACATTCTGGGACATTCTCAGACTGGATGACTGTTGTCCGAAGGGCCAGCATGAGAGCAAGCCACACAGGCTTTGGCAGTGCAGGCTGGCCACCGGGGCAGCATTGTGGAGGAATGAGCCTGTGATGAAACCACTATAAATCTCTGTTTAAAAATCCTTGTTAAGTTTTTTGTTTTGTTTTGTTTTGTTTAAATGTTGTTTAAACATCTTTGGTTCTGGAAGGGAGGCGAGCTCTTAGAAATCAGTTCTGAAGAACTCCTTGACTGAAGCCGAGTGTGTCTGATGAAGTATTAGAATCTTGATAAAGAAAACATTAAACAGAAACTAAGTGTTTAATGTAAAAACCTGGCAGCTGTGTGTTCGTTTTACTTAGTATCTCTACCTGTCGGGAGATGGAGGCTTTCCCTTTGTTTTGGTTGGAAAATTCCTCTCTTTTCATTGGAAAAACATTGTCATTGAGGTTCATTTTTTTATTCACATGGAGATCTATCTTTCTAACTGTCTTGTGTCCTATTTGTATAGTTCTGAAAAACTGTACAAGCTATCTCAAAGACTCTGGAGCATAATTAAAGGCCACTGAATACCGGCTCTGACTTACGTTTATCAGTCTAATGGGAAAATGCACTCATGGCTAAGAAAGAGGAAAACAACATGGGCAACTCCAGGAAGAAAATCAAAACTGTGTAAAATCTCATGATGCCAACATGACATTAACGGTCAAAAGTAAGGAGTAAGCGTGGTGCAGAACAGAGACTGACAAACTACACAGTTAGTTTGTACCTGCAAGACTTCCTTTTCCTAGTGCAATATTTTTGCCTCATAACTAGCAAACTTCACTGTCTTTGGAGAAGAAACTCCTAGATTCTTGGATGCTCAGCAAATGTTTATTGAATGAAAAAGAGTTTGAAGCTTTAGAATAACATAAAGGGTAATAATATTAAGCTAACCCTAACTGGAAAAGTGTGAAGTTTTAGAAAACACTGCATATCTTTACATATAGAAATGCTTTCCAAATATTTTCATGCCAAGGTGGACATGGATGAAGATGATGATGATGGTGCTGATGATAATAATAATAATGACAATAACAACATACTGAGTTAAATAAAATGAAATTCATGTAAAGGCAACCAGCCCGGAACTGCAGTCATGCCAGACACCAGCCATGGAGGCACCACTCCAAGAGCTGTTGATCAATATCCTGGCAGATCTCTGTGACCTCTATACCACACCATTTATGCCTCAGCCCACTATCTGGAGAGCTCTATTATACAGCAGGTCTTGATAGCTCTGTTGCTAACTTTCATAGTAACTGCTTTATAAATAAATGAATGAAAATCTTTGTGCTTGAAGCCCCATTATCACCTAATGAGAACTTCTCCTAGTTGCAAGCAAAATAGCTTATAAAAAAATGAATTTTTCCCCAATTAACCTAAAAATTGCTTGCTCTAATATTATCCTGACAATTTCTCCCCAACCACCCAATCTACTGTACATAACATGTTTAGCAAGACAAACCTGAGGATGTTTATATTTATAGCCCTCTAAACTGTCCTTTCTATTTTAAGTCTGAGTTTTTTGGTTGGGGGCCTAGTCCACTGTCTAAAGATGCCCAATAAATGTTAACTCTGACAAAGATGTTTGCCAGATACAAGTTTCCTCTTCCACCTGGAGGCACAACTTGTCCTCATTTCCCAGCATCCTCTCTTGCAGCTAAAGTGGTTACATGACTGAGTTCTTATCAATGCAAAGTGAATGATACTCAACTGGCCTCATCTAGGCCAAAAAAAAGTTTAAGAAACAGATGGGCTTCCCTTTGTGTGGGCTACGTTGAGATGGCAAGATAGAATGGACTTAGGACCCTGAATCACTGCATAGAGGAAAACTGCCCATCCACTAGAAAGACCCACCTTGAACTGTTATGTGACTAAAAATAAACTTTTACTGTCTTTGAGCCATTCAACAATGTGAAATCTATTTGTCATAGCAGCTAGCATGATGCTAATACAGCTCTTCTCAGTCACGAATCTGTGAAATCTCACTCTCTAAATCACTTAAGTTCATTATTCCCTGGACCTCTCAAGTAACAGCATTTAAGCCACTCCAATGTGTATATTTGCAGCTTTCTCCCAGACATCCCAGACCCAAGAGCCCATTGCTCAGACCAACCACAAAGGGTAACTGTCACAACTATTCCTCAGTTACCTGAGTTAGTCTAGAACTCCCAGTCTCCTGGTTCCAGGGACTGACAGCTTTATCCCAGGCCCATTCAAACGAGTGGAATCTCCCATCTGCTTTATTGGCTGACACCATAAAATGTCCTGACCTCAAATGAATTTTATGTATTTCTACAAACATAACATTTCTTGCCATTGTTTAATTTGAAATGTCTTGGGGATTTATTAATAGTTTCATAAAGATATTTTCTGTTTTATCTGACTGAAGTATTTGCCTAGGATAAAAAATATTCTTTTTTCCATGCATTTTTTATTCTCAATTTTCTCTTGGCATACATGAGGCATTAACCCCACATTTGATTCAAACCCCAGGTAGAACACTCATTCCTAGGAATGTCAAGCAAACAGGTCAGTCTCCAGAAGAAAGGAAACGAGCACAGAAATGTTACTGTTTTTTGCGGGATTATGTTAAAAGTGAAAATCATTTAGAACTAAACTGAAGAGTGGTATCAGAATTGGCTAAGCCCTCTCACTAGAAGCTTGTTAGAAATGCAGACTCTCAGACCACACTCCAGGTCCACTGAATCCAAGTCTACATTGAACAAGATCCCCAGGTGGTTTGTGTGCACATTCAAATGTGAGTCGCTCTGGTCCAAGCATCATAATGAGCTGGTGGCACAGTATAACTCTCTCCTTCCAGTCATTTCCTTTCAGGTATTTTTAATATGAATGAAGCCAACTCTCCCATAACTTTACTAATTCTGCTAAGGTGTATGCTTTTTCAGAGGCTCACCTCATAATGAACTTCTTGTAAGTAACTTATATCCTGCATCTCCAACTTTAAAACTATTTCCACTTAAAAATGCAAAGTGACTAATTAAATGCCAGAGGAATTGCTGATTTCCCATCTACCTGTTGTCCATATGAACTTGCTGGAACTGTGGGCCAGAGTAGAGAGAAGGGATAGGAAACTAAACTTGGTGGAAGGAGGAAAGGAGAGAAGGAAGCCTGTATAGACATCTTACTTTATTTTGAGATATGAAGTGGCAATCAAGTGTTTTTTAATAAGTTACTCCATCACCTTTATTAGATAATCCATGAAGTTTAATGATACAACTGAATATTAAGTTCTTATCCTTTTCCAGCTAACCTTCATGTTACTTCCATTCTAGCTTACTTATTGTAGATCTGTAACCTATTTCACTTTATTTTTATTGTAGAGACAAGGTCTTGCTATGTTGTCCAGGCTGGTCTCGAACTACAAGGCTCATGCAATCCTCCCTCCTCGGTCTCCTAAAGTGCTGGGATCACAGGCACAAGCCACCATGCCCAGTCTGTAAACTATTTTAATTTCTGATAGTGAAGGTTTATTCATTATTTTTTTTTTCAAAATATTCTTGGCTATTTTGTGAACCTCTAAAAAGAATTGTTAGATTTTTTTTGGAATTACACTAATCATACCAATTAATTTAGGCAAGATTGTCAATACTATACCTTCACATGAAAAAAATGTGATATCTCTCACGGTAGTGAAACATTTTATGCTGCTTGACAATTTGTGGTCATATGTTTTGTGTATCTTAAATATTTGTTCCTTAAATTGAATCCTAGATGTTTTATGTTTCCTTTGCTATTGGAAATAAGATTATTACAAGTTTGCTGCTGACACATAGGAAAATTTGACTTTTTATACCATTATTTTATAACTGACCACTTTACTAAACTCTTTTCACAAATTGTTTCACTAGCTGTTTTTCATTAATTTGCTTGGGTTTCCTGTAAATTAGATTCACTTGCAATTTAATTGCATTTTTCTAATATTTAATATGCTACTCACTTTCTTTTTTTTTTTTTCTTTTTTCTTCTGTCTTTCACATTTTCACCATACATATTTGATTTGGGCTTTAAAAATATGATAGGGTATTGGTTATTGCTATGATTGTTTTTCAAGTCTTGTTATTGGGATTTTAGTGTCATTGAAATTATATCCACTTTTAAAAGCTTTGGAATCATTGCATTAATGAGAAATGTTTTATTCACAGAACACTTGGAAGAATTTGTCAAAAATGTCATTTTGATTCAGACTTTGATTACCTGTAAAAATTTATTAATGGCTTGAGTCCAATTAGTTCCAACCTCAACTTGGGTTGACAAAGGTAGATTCTATTTTCTTATGTGGACAACCTAGCTATTCAAATATTTTTGTATTATAAGTACAATATATTTTAGTGTCCTCCATCTGTAGTTTATTTCCCTCTATCATAATATTATGTATTTGTCTTTTCTATCTTTTTCTTATTTCTCCAATGCTATCTTCCTTTCCATGCAATTTCTCTAGTCCTTTCATTTTCCTTTGACTGATTGTACATTGTATTTGTAATATTTATTGGAGGATTATGTTTCCTATTTAAGTTTTCATAGGGAATAAATAAAATATTTAGTATTTTCCATATATTTTACACATATATGTAAGCATATTGATTTACACCATATATTGTAAGTATATATGCTCTAATATTTTATAAAACAAGTTAACTTTTATGATATTACACTTATATCACCCTTAATTGATTTTTTTCCTGGGGGGTTCATTCTTAATAGCAAAAGAGTTTCTGACTTCACAGAATTTTCTAGTCTTCTGAGAGGAGTGTATGAACATGTACACCCAAGTTCCTTTAGCATTCTTTATAGCATTTATATAACTGTCTGCTTGAACCAATCAACTCAGAGCAAACTGCTTATATCTCAAAGTCAACAGTTCCAAAATGTCTTAAGAAACAAGGCCTGGGCAACCCCTTTAGGTTCCCTCTCACTGTGAGAGCCTCTCTGTTCTCTCAATAAATCCTGCTTTCAAAAAAGAAAGAAAGAAAGAAACAAGGCCTTCTCAGTCAAGGTCTAACCAGGAAGACAAAAACCACTTCGAGTGTATTAACAGAAGGAATTTACCACAAAAGATCAGTGACAAAGTGACAGAAGTGAATTAACCTGGCGATTAGAAGCAACAGAAAGTCAAGGCCATTCCCAGTTGTAGAGACACAGGAGAAGGTAGTGATATGGGAGTCCATGGGGAAGGAGTACCTGATGAAGCCAGAGGCCTGTCCAGTGATAGCCAGTAGAAGAATCAGTCCCAGGGGTAGGTCACTCTGTGATGCAGAGTGGAGCAGGCCAGGAATCGGGAATAGATCCAAGGGAAGACAAGCCCAGTACTGGCACAGGGCCTTAGCAACAAAAGGCTATTTTGTGGTTTTGGCATTTAATACTTAAGAAGAGGATTTGCTAGATACTAAATCAACTTTCAGCGCACTGTGCTTGATGCAGTTAAGTCAATTTTGCTCTTTTCCATTAGTTTTAAATTGCCTTGTACCAAACCAGAGTAAACTCACCAGGAACCTAATGAAGCTCAAGTTCAGGGCCCATCACGGACATGGGCACCTTCCAGGGCCCTAGCAATGTGTGCACCTGGCTGCTTGATTTGTAAAAATGCAAACTCAATCAGCCACAACTACTGTCTCTTTCTAATATGAATTCCTCACTATCACACCCTGGTGTTGGGTGGCACTGGGGTGGCATTTTAAGAATCAGGCTAGCAAAAGTTTAATGAAGGACACATTTAGTTTTTATTTAGTGGGATATACCTTTGCGGTCCACTGTCATTACATGGATAAATCATTGCTTGTCATCCTGGTGTAGGAATGTCCAACTCATTCAGCATCACGTGTGGGACCACAGGTTGTATCATGATATATCTCTGCCATATAACACTGAGCACCAGAAATATGTAAGCAGTGAAGAGAAAATAACGTTTGTAATATCTATGCAAAAATTCTGCCAATCTTCATAGGTGCAAAACCATAAGAGTATTGATTTATCTTGAATACTAGGTCCAAACCAAAGTCCTCTCCTATCAGAAAAATACTAATGCATCATATATATTTTTATCTAATTTGATGAGAACGGTGTGAAGTATAATCTTTTGAAATTTCTGTGTTTGTTAGGTCACAGGCTAGTAGGAGGATGCAGTGGCAACAGTCAAGTAAAATTACAGAGTAGTCAATAATGGTTTACTTACTGGGGACAAGGAGGTCGCTTTAAGTGATGACAGCAGCAGCCAGAATACTATGGTTTGAAAGACAATTAGGAGACAAGGAATGCCCTGGTAAAGAAACCTGGACATTAAGTGATGGTAAGAAACCAAGTAGCAATTAGAAATTACAGGGAGTGCAAGATCAAGGGTGAACTTTTTTTTTTTTTAAGAAATAGAGGTAACTTAAGCATATCTTTATGTTGAGGTTAAGGAGCCAGTAGAGAGTGAATGATTGAAGGTAAAAGTGAGAAATGGAGATTTCAATGGTGCCCATTTTCTGTGTGAACTAGAGAAACACACTTCTCTGAGCTTAGCAGTAAAACTGGGACCATGATAGTTGTCTTATCTTCCTCCCAGCATTGTTGTACCAAATGGCATACTTTAAGGGAAGGTGTGCTTGTAACTGATAACGGTGGACCTTATTTGGGTTAGGTGAGACTTCCTTAATAGATCAATCTGAGGCCATTTGTTAAATTCTGGTGTGTCTATGTGGTTCTTTTAGCTATGGCTGCCATATTTCCTAGCCTTGGCTCCCGTCCTACCTTGGGGAGGTGAATCTCCTCTCTCTCTCTAATTTATTTTCCAAATAAAATATATTTTCCAACCTAAAAAAAAAATCAGTCTCAGAGTGAAACGATAAAAATTCACATAATAGATCAAAGCAGATTGATCAAAACAAAATTTTGCATAGTTTTGTAGACCAGAGCTCTTAGGAACTGATTGGGTTATTGAATTGAGTTGAAAATAAAGCTAATAGTAGAAAAATTTTGGCAGTCTTTATCCTAATCTTACCTGCTTGAAAGGATGTCCTGACTCAGGGACTCAACATATCCAAACTTTGGAACAGGAATTCACCTATCACAGAATGGAAGCAGCATGGCTACCTTATTCTGTTTCCATTAAATTCTCAAGCAACTGCCCACACCCAGAGAAACCATTGACTACAATTTGGCTTCCCCTGAAATTCTGCATACAAAGAGAACATATACTAATCATGCCAATGTAAAGTGTTCTTGTTTATTTTTCAATGACCACCTGCTATGACTTGCTATTATCCCTCACTGCAAAGTGTTCTTGTTTGTTTTGTAATGATCACCTGCTATGACTTGCTATTACCTCTCCCTGTTCTATGTACCAGGAATATGGTAACATATATTTATATAATATGGGTTATAACGTATAATATGGGTTACCATATTACACAGTTCCATGGACACCACTCTTGGAACAGAACTACAATGGAGAGAACTACTAACCAAAATCAGTGTTTCCCTCTTCTTTCCTGACACATAACTGGAACATATTTCCAAGCCTCTCTGGCAATTAGGTTTGAGTTCTAGCTAATGAAGTGAGCATGACAGTAATGCATTAAGGCTTAGCACGTAGCTCATAGAGATCTCTCACACATCTCTCTCATCTTTTTTTCCTTTCTACTTGGCTAAATGAAGACAACTTTCCAAGAAAATCATGTTTGAAATTAGAAAAACTATTATTGTCCTGGATCTCTGAATGACTCCATGGAGCAGAGTCTCTCCATTGACCTCTTTGCTTGTCCCTCATTTGATATGTGAGCAAAAAAAGAAGAAAAAAAGAACTTATATTGTGTTTGAGTCATTATACATAGTTTTGATTTATTTCTTACACAATTACCCTAATGGAAATTGCATCTTGAGCAGTGAAGCTGAGACCTGAATAACGAGAAAGAGCAAGCTGTGCAAAGACACCAGGCAGAAGAGAAAGTGAAAAAATGTGTCAGGCAGAAAAAAAAAAATGCAAGTAGCAAGGTGAGAATAATCTGAGTGCATAATGTCTCATTAAAGTGCACAGATACCATTATAGTTTTATCTACTGATCTCAAAAAAGGCTGATTACTGTGAACCAGCCCCCAGTAAAGATAATTAAACCTACAGACAAAATTGGGATTCTGCAATCAGAATCTAGACTATGGTATGCTACTCACTTAGATCAACTCAAGTTTTTGAAACCATTTGCTAAACTGCCAACATTTCACTGTGTCCCATATTTCATCTTCTAATTTAGTCATATTTCACCAAAACTGAGGATCAGGGCCAAAGGCATGCTCAATGCTACACCGATGTCTTTTGAGTACTCAATGAATGAGAATTGTAGAGTCACTTTTCCTGTTGGTTTCCTCATCCAGATTTTCTTGAGTCACTATGCCCTTATCCAGGCCATTGTAAGCCCTTAATAGATTTTATATCTTACCTGGTCCAATGATCTCAAAGTCATGGTTCTTGGCTCAAAATGTAAGACAATATGAGAGGTGCAATGTGCTAATATCTCCACAAATTTTTTCATGTAGCCATACACAGTGCCACAAAGTCAGTGGATCACATTTGGATCCACAGGCAAAACCAGATTTTTACATATAATCTCCCTAAATATCTCATAAAGCTCTCTTTTGAAGGAATTGAAGGAGAATTTACCAGTTTTCTGTTGTGCCCTCCTCATCTTTGCAAAGATAAATCTAATGGAAAATACATCCAGACCACAAGCTGAACTCCCAGGAATGAAAGCACAGAGCCAACTACACTTAGGACCTCAGGCAAGTTTTTTGGTCCAGCACTTCCTGGAGAGAAAGAGTATCCCAGGGTAGTGGGCAGACTGCCAGGCACAAAGGGTGACCACCAGGGTTCGGAGCTTCCCATCACATGTTCTCTTATTTTGAGTTTTTACTGTGAAAAATAGGCAGGTATGTACAAGCCACCAGCCTTATGGTCTCTTGGAATCCTGCCCATCCTGCAATGCTAAATTCAAATTCCATTTCCTCCAAAGCCTTCCTGGATTCCACCAATTAGAACAAATCTTATCCTCTCCTATGATTTTCTACCTATTATCAAGGATGATGGCATTAAGCATTTTTATGTATGTTATTAGTGGTTTTCTTCCACTGGATTTGAAGTTTCTTGAAGTTAGCAATTGTATTTCATGGCTTTCAGGTCTGCTAGAGCTCATCTTTTATAATAACTAAAAGCTTTGCTCAATTAAATTAAAATAATATTTTAAAATTTTGTCCCAGGGAATTATTTAGTCCATTAATAGACAACATCTCTTAACTGATTTGAATACCAATACAAAGTCATTACTTAATTGTGAGGCAAAATCTTTTGTAATTTGGATTTTTTGTTCTTTCAAAATATTTGCTTTTGTATACAGAACAACAATATAGGTTTATCTTTGTGAGCATTCTTAAGTACTCCTATAAGGGACATATCTGAATCAAAGGGTAAACAAAAGCCCATGTATACCACTACATTATCTCTAAGAAAGTTGTAGTAATATTCAGTACCATTAGCCAGGCATAGTGGCAGGTATTTGTAGTCCAGCTACTCTATAGACAGAAGCAGGAAGAGTGCTTGAGCCCAGAACTTTGAGTCCAGCCTAAGCAACATAACAAGATCTCATATCTAGATTTAAAAATAAAATTGTTCAATACCATAAACAATTATTAAGAATATATTGAAAAATATGATTTTTTGACCATGATTTTGCCAATTCCATATGCAAGAAAATGGTATCTTTTGATTTAAATTGCATATCCTGATTAACAATGAGGTTAAACTTTTCTTCTGTGTACTAGCTATTTGAATCACTTATTTTGTGATTTGCTTAACTCTATCTTTTGCCTGTGTCTCTATCAATGCACGAGAAAGACAGAGGTTTTCTGAGTATTTAAGATCACTATAAGAATCAAAAGATCATCCAGACATCTCACTTTTGTTGTATCCTAAAATATCCACTGTAAAGAAGGTATATTTATCAGTTAAAATTCTCTTCGTGCAAAAGTCAGAAGTCTAACTCAAACTAGCCAAAACAAAAAGAACCAAATAGGAATTTATTGATCTTATTTTGAAAATGTCCAAGGATTCTTCTAGCTGAAGGTGTAGCTTGTTCAAGAACCTCAAAAAATGTGATAATACTCAATATTTCTCTTCTCCTGACTCTACCTTCTGTAAGATCCACATCAGAAATCTTGACAGCATCCACTTTAGCATGTGTCTCTTTGCCACCAGTCCCAGTACCGTTCTCATAGCATCTCATTGTTTCTTATTTAGTCATATTCATCCCTGGATCAAACACTGTGGTCAGAAAACTGGGGTTATTTTTATGTTATGCTTAAGTGTCACGTCTATCCCTAGAGTAGAGGTGGAATCAAGTCTACTGAAATAGCACATTGGCCTGAAAGTTGCCCAGAGGAAAATACAGTGAATGAATGCTGGGCCATGAAAAAACAACAAATGCCCTTATAGAGGCTGCAGCAAGGGAAGCTTTAACAATAGAGACTAAAGTTTAAGGATTAATAAAGAATACATTCTTTAAAAGAAGGGAAAAGTATTCAATGTACCAAAAGGAAGAGCACTGTACCTTAGCTTACCATGGAAAGAAAGTATGTAAACCCAAAGATTAAGACAAATAAGCAAGATTTGGGTGACAAAAGTTACCATTAGAAGGAAGGATAGTTCAGCAGTCTTTAACAAGGGGTAGTAGGAGGTTGTGGTGATCAGAAAAGGAGTGTTCAGAGCCTGCATTTTTATCAGGGAAGCACCTTGAGTAATGGTGAGATGTATAATATGGCTTGTCAGAGTGAACAGAAACAGTTAGTGGAAAATGAAGATGCTGAAGAATTATTAGTCTGGAGTGCTAGAATAATAGCCAATGTGTTTTTCAGAAGTTACCAAGAACATCTTGGCACAAAAGAAGGCTAAACCAGGAGAGGAACTCATTGAGCAAAGTTATTTTGACTTTAGAGAACTACTACCAAGGATAGTGAGATAGTCGTTTGAATTCATGAGGGGTTTTCAAAACAGGCCAGGACTTCGAGGAACTGTGGCAGAGCATTGTTTTAAAAATGTTAGGAGCAAAATTTAAGAAGATTGTCTTCTACCACAGGTAGAGAAGAAATCAAATGGAATGGAATGACTAATTCAAATCCACAGGGGAAAAAAATGAAGGGAATTTCACTGTGAAAAGGTTAATATAGCAAACTCTATAAATATATCTTGCTCTCCTTCCCTCCCTTACTTCCTTAAAAGCCATGCAACTTTAAAGTAACAATTATAGCAATATATTTTTGTGTTTGTAGCATAGACGTGACTTGTATGACAATAATAGTCCTAAAAAGGAGAAGGAAGAAAGAAGAAATAGAAATATACAGAAAAACAGTTTCTATACCCCAATACCTCAATAAAGTTTCTATACCTCTATACCTAATAAAGTTAAATATGAAGCAGATTCTGGCAAGTTAAGATGTATATTGCAAGGCATAGAGCAACCATTGAAAAAAATCATTCAAAAGCACAGTTAAAATTTTTAAAAATTAAACTGTTACACTAGAAAATAGCAACTATAAGAGAGCCAGAGTAGCTATATTAATATCAGACAATGTAGACTTTAAAATAAAAACTATTACTAGCAATAAAGAAGAATATATTTTAATGATAAAAAGGGTTAATCCATTGGGAAAAATATAAGAACTAAGACCATATATGCACCTAACAAGAAAATCCAAAATACGTAAAGCTGTAACTGACAGAATTACAGGGAAAATCAGCAATAATAGTTGGAGACTTTAACAATCCACTTTCAATAGTGGGTAGAACTAATGAACAAAAGATCAACAAGGATCTAGACTATTTGAACACTATCAACCAACTAGATGTAAAAGACATCTATAGAACACTCTATTCTCAAGCTCACCTAGAACATTCTTTGGGATAAACCATACACTAAGCCATAAAACAAACCTCAATAAATATAAAAGGATTAAAATCCTATAAAATATGTTCTCTGGCCACAATAATATTAAATTAGGAATGAAATGAAATGAAACAGAACTGAACTGAATTCAATTCAGGGTTTCTATAACAGAAGTACCTATAGGGTGCAGGATGCATCACAAAGAAAAAGCAGTAGACTTAAGACCAGGAGATAGAAAAAGCTCTAGTGCAAAAGTTTTAAAATAAATAGCTGGGTCTCTTAAACTGTTATCTACATACAGGTTTTAGTAATATTAACCTGTGGATGTTGTGTGTAATGTTTAGTTCAGATGCCCTTACAGAGGGTCCTCAATTTTGAGATTTTATTTCTTTTATTTTTATTTTAAAGATGTAGGATTACAACTCAGGATTAGATATATAAGTGGTCATCATACCGGTAAAGTTTGGGCCTCCCTTTGTTCCCCACTTCTCCTGGTTTGAGATCAGGTACCTCTATTGATGCTGTGTGCCCCCTTCTCATTCCCCTGGCAGTTTCTGGCTACTGCCAATCCCTTTCTTATAACATTATAATGTTCAGGGTCCATTTATGAGCAAGAACATGTGATAAATCACTGAGTATTATAGACTCTAAATCCATCCCAGTTGCTGCAAAGTTCATAATTTTGTTCTTCTTTATGGCTGTGTAATATTCCATCAGGGATATGTACTACATTTTTTTAATCCAGTTCAGTTTCAATGGGCAGCACAGTTGATTCCATGTTTTTGCTATTGTAAATAGTGCTGCAATAAACATGCGTGTGCAGGTATCTTTTTTGTAGAGTGATTTAAGTTCCTCTGTGTATATTCCCAAAAGGAGGATTACTGGGTTGTATGGAAGGTCAATTTCTAGTTCTTTTAGGAGTCACCACACTGCTTTCCATAGAGGTTGAACTAGTTTGCATTCCCAGCAACAATGTAAAAGCATTCCCTTTTCTATGCATCCTCACCAGTATCTGTTGTTTTTTGTTTTATTAATGATAGCCGTTCTTGCTGGAGCTAGAAGGTATCTCAATGTGGTTTTGATTTGCATTTCTCTGATGATTAGTGAGGCTGAGCATTTTTTCATGTGTCTGTTGGCTACTCGTATGATTTTTCAAAGGGGTTCTTTACTCAAAAAAAGGTTAAAAATCCCTAGTGTGCTTCCATAGTACACAATAGAAGCAAAGAGTAGAAGGGCTTTTAGAGAAGAAAGGGGAAGAGAAACTAAGCTGGATAAAGAATCAGAGTGGCATGGGGAGCAGAGGGAGTTTGTGCTAGATGGTGGGTGTAAATCACAGGATTGGAGGCAGCAGAGAAGGGACGATGCAAGGGAGAAAGATTTTGGAGGAAAAAGAAATCCTCACGCCACTAAATTCCATGACCACTGAACAAGCATTCATTTAAGTCTTTACTGTGTGCTTTGGAAAACATTGTTGTATAAAGTGTCCAGTGACCATTGCTTACTATTTCCATGGGTCATCATTCCCAACAAAGAGGTACCACCCACAATCCTAGCTATTATCTAAAATGTCTTTTTTTTTATCTTGACATATAGAAGGTGAAGAAAAGTTTAAAATATTCATAAAATGTCAGTAGCTATATCTGAAGCACACAAATGAGGACATGGAAATTATTTCCAACTCTTTCATCTTTGAGCCAAATTTATTTTTTAAACACTCAAATATATAAAACTTGGAAGTCAGTTAATGTCTTAGAGTCATGAAATCTGTAGGGCTGTGCAGGCCCTATGTGTAAACATGTGTCCAACAAATCACAGAGCCCAATTTTCCAACTCTTCCATCCAAGAAAAGGCTTACCGGAGCTTGGAGCTTGGGAGCAGTGCCTCTGTGGAGGGTACTAGGCTTTGGAGAGAGCAGCTTTGCCAAGGCATCCCCCAAAGCTATGCCCAAGAACTTTGGCTCTTTCTTATCAGAAGGGTTTATCACTCAGGATCTAACCAGAAAACAAAACCACTTCAATATTTACAAAAGAGGGGCTTTCATGCAGGAAATTGGTTTCCTAGGTGATGGATGAGCTGAGTAGCCAAAGGGAAGATAACAATGCAGCCCCAAGATTCCTAAGAGCAAGAAGTTCCTACTGCCCCCATCTGGAAGAATGAGGGGAGAAGGCAGAGTCTTGAGATCACAGAGTCCAGGGCTTTCCACAGAAGCTAAGATCATGAAGGGCCTGTTTAGAAGAAATATACGGGTTGCTGGAGAAGCCTCCAAAAACAGAGAAAAAAAGAGAAATACCCTTGCCTTTCCCTTCCACCTCAGCTCTTGAAGCACTCAATGACAGATCCTGGCCTAAAGCTGGTCAACCTGGGAGCCTGGAAAACACAGAGGACAAGACTGGTCCCTCTGGCAAAGAACAGAGAAATGGATCTAAGGGTAGACAGAGGGCCTTGGTCACACACACCTTTTGAGTCCCTGTGCATAATGAATGTAAGTTCGAATCATTGTCCCTCTGTCAGGTCATAGGTGCCATGATCGGGCAGGGATGAGCAGATAATGTGCTTTTTCTAGCCATTCTCCTCTGGAACCATGTCCCCTCACCCAGTCAGAGAGAAGTTTGTTGGCCCTCAGAAGGTTCACTTGGGAATAGGTAGCTGTTGGGAAGATAAATCCTTCCCCTCCTGGCCCTTCATACCCAGTCAAATGTTTTCCCTAAAGAAAGAATCTGCATCTTGCTTCTCTTTTTATCTCCTGTCTCCAATGTTCCTGGAAGGATCAGTACATAGTAGATGCTCAGGAAGT
This sequence comes from Carlito syrichta, assembly GCF_000164805.1. Lineage (NCBI taxonomy): Eukaryota > Metazoa > Chordata > Mammalia > Primates > Tarsiidae > Carlito > Carlito syrichta. Next base: position 324,407 of record NW_007247677.1, on the reverse strand, counting down.
GTTTAAGTGAATTTCCCTTTAGTCATCCACAAGCAAAAGGGTGACAGTTAGAAAGTATGAGGAAGGACTTGTTTAATGTCTGTGAAAAGTAGGCTCCAAAATACCCTGGAGGATGCAGCCTCCTGAAGGGGCTGAGTGAGGACCCACAGGTCCTGCTGCCTGTGCCAGCTGTATTCCTCTGTGTCCAGGACTTCCTTATCTCACAGAAGAAATCTGTTGTCCAGCAGTCTATCATTTTTCAGATTTGAGGTGCTACTTCTCTTCCTCTGGCCCCAGTTCCTCCATAAAGATCTCCTTGTAAAAGGTCTGCCTTATCAGGTCATAAAATAAGATTATGTAAATGAAAGAATTGTGTAAACCTCCAGATACCACACAAATAGGAGGTGGTGTCATCTTCATAGTCACAGATATTATTATATGAACCAAACTCAAGGGAGAGGACCCTGAAAGTAAAGGGGAGGGGCTGGGCGAACAGGAGGCCCTATTATGCCAGCAGAAAAACAGGAGAAGGAGATAGTTTTAGAAGACCTGAAACTCGGGGAAGAAAAAGGGAGGGAGAGGAAATACCAGCTAAAAATTCTGATCTCTCCTCATTCAGGCATCCCTTCCTCACAAGAATACTCCATTCACATTAGAAGCATCCCCACTTATCCTAACCCATGTTGTGAATCTCCCAGCCCCTCACTCCACTCTGACCACAGGCCAACCAGGCTAACATCTGTAGATTTTCTCCAACCAGAGCACACATGAGCCTTGAGTGAATCTTTGGTCCCTCACATTTCTTTCTGTATTAATCCTTTTTAAACTTTAGTTCATAACTCCAGCATTGGAGAACAGGAGTCCAAGGAAGTAGCTGTGAGATATGTGATGTGCTCATGGGAAAAGACATAAGCAATACAAGGAGGAGCTTGGCTAAGAGCGGACGATGGAGCCCCCGCCTCCCACTCAGCCCAGCCTTCCCACTGTGGGCACCAGGTTCTTCCTGCTTTCTGACACAGCCCCAGTCTTCTTATTCGCTGGTTAATGGATATGATCGTATTCATGTGAAGTTTCCCATAATGCATTTCAGAGATTCTGAGCTGGCCTAGCTAGAGTTACTGGAGGCAACCCAGGACCTTCTTGTGAAGTGAATCAATCAGCTGTAAGAAGGGGAAGAAGACACTTTGAAGACATTGCACATGAGAGGGGGAAAGATAAGCAGTTTCTGAAACAACTAGAAAATTTCTTTGTATAAATGAAAAAATCTGCTCCTGACTCTGGACACCTGAGAAGAAATTCAGATTAAGGGAAAGATCAGTATGAAAATAATCATAAGTGAGAGATCCAAACCGGCTTTGATGTGAGTTGAATTGTGTTACCCTCAAAAAGATATATTGTCATCTTAACCCTCAGTACCTCAGAATATAGACTGGTTTGGAAATAGGGTCTTTAAAGAGGTAATCAAGTTAAAATAAAGTCATTAGGGTGGAACTAAATCTCCTATGGCTATATCCTTATAAGAAGGGGAAATCACCAGCTGGTCTAGCATAAATCTATGGAATGAGAGTTTAAAGAACTCTTAAATCCTTCCCTAACCGGGCTCGGTGGCTCAGCCTATAATCCCGCGCCTTTGGGAGGCTGAGGTGAGTGGATTGCCTGAGCCCGCGGGTTCGAGACCCGCCTGGGCAGCGAGATCTCATCTCTACAATAAATCAAAAAA
>NW_007247677.1:310484-322688 GCF_000164805.1 Carlito syrichta | reverse complement strand
GCACTCCAGTCCGGGCGACAGAGTGAGACTCCGACTCAAAAAAAAAAAAAAAAATCCTTCCCTTACTTTATTGCCAACAAGCTACACAATCCAAGTCATTTAAGCTTTTCTGTGAACTTTTTTCTCACTGTCCATCAAACTTGGGATGACTACAATTTCTCAACCAAATCATCTTCAACAAAGCCTCCACCAACAACCACTGGGGACAGGAGAACCAATTCAGTAAATGGTTCTGGGAAAAGTGACTGACCACATGTAGAAGATTGAAACAGGACCCCTACCTAATACCATACACAAAAATCATCTCTAAATGGATCAACGACCTAAACATAAAACCACAAACTATAAGAACCTTAGAAAATGCAGGAGACAACTTTATGGAAATTGAAACTCCATCGTCCCCTCTAAGTCAAGCTCCTCCTTGTATTGCTTATGTATTTTCCCATGAGCACATCACATATCTCACAGCTACTTTCTTGGACTCCTGTTCTCCAATGCTGGAGTTATGAACTAAAGTTTAAAAAGGATTAATACAGAAAGAAATGTGAGGGACCAAAGATCCACTCAAGGCTCACGTGTGCTCTGGTTGGAGAAAATCTACAGATGTTAGCCTGGTTGGCCTGTAGTCAGAGTGGAGTGAGGGGCTATGGAGATTCTGCCAGTTTCAATGAGTGCCCATGCCATAAAAGATAAGATAAACGAGTGGGAACTCATCAAATTGGCAAGCTTCTGCAAAGCCAAAGAAATCATTGAGAGAGCAGGGAGACAGCCCACAGACTGGGAAGAAATATTTGCCAACTGTGTATTTGACAAAGGCCTAACATCCAGGATGTACAAGGATCTCAAACTTGCCAGAAGGAAAAAAACAAAGAACCCCACTAAAAAATGGGCAAAAGACATGAATAGATGCTTCTCAAAAGAAGAACCAGGCAGCCAACAGACACATGAAAAAGTGCTCAGCCTCACTAATCATCAGAGAAATGCAAATCAAAACAACATTGAGACACCACCTAACCCCAGTAAGAATGGCCATCATTAACAAACAACAACAGACGCTGGCAAGGATGTGGAGGAAAAGGAACACATCCACACATTCAGTGGGAATGCAAACTAGTGCAACTTCTTTGGAAAACAGTGTGGCGATTTCTAAAAGAACTAGACATTGACCTTGTAAAAGGTTAGAAAAGGAAATTGACCTTCCATATGACCCAGCAATCCCCCTACTGGGAAAATACCCTGAGGAACTCAAATCATTCTACAAAAAAAGATACCTCACATACATGTTTACTGCAGCATTATACACAGTAGCAAAAACAGGGAACCAATCATGCTGCTCATAGAAACTGGATTGGATTAAAAAATGTGGCACATATACACAATAGAATATTATGCAGCCATAAAGAAGGACAAACATATGGACTTTGCAACAACTTGGATGGATTTCGAGTCTATCATACTCAGTGATCTATCACAGAAACAAAGAACAAAGTGTCACATGTTCTCACTCATAAGTGGACCCTGAGCATTTACCATAATACTGTAAGAAGAGGATTGGCAGTAGCAGGATACTGCCAGGGTGGGGCAGGGAAGGATACAACATCAACAAGGGTAACTGATCTCAAACCAGGCTTAGTGGGGACCAAGGGGAGGCCCAAACTTTACCTGTATGATGACCAATTATATACCTAATCCTGAATTGTACCCCACATTTTAAAAGTTAAAATAAAACAAAAAACTTGGTATGATTATACTGCTTGTTCTACTTTTCTCATGGAGAGGATTGAATGAGATAGAAATGGTTGCAACACTTTGCAAAGGCCAGTGCACATGTGTGGCCTGGTGGAAGGGGCCTGTAGGGCAGAGGGGGTGAGCAGTGGGAGAGAGAATGGGGCCACTGTTGCTCTGTATCAAGGAGTCTCATGAAGATGCATCTTTCAGCAAGCTTGCCTCCCTCCTGCTCTCTAGATGCAAGAAAGTTATCCCAAGTAGAGCATGTTTATAAGGACGATACAGAGTCATGTTGATGTGCTACACAAATGAGTAAAGTGAAATACTGAGATGTTACATTATTCCCTTTAGGAAATGAATACAGGGTAAAGATAAGATTAAAATGCTTCACTCTGCTCTGCACTATACTAGACACAGCGAGTCTAAAAACATTTGCCTTCAAGGAGATTCGAACTCAACTTTCAAGAAGATAAAACATACATTTTAAACTGTATTGTAAGAAAAATGGAGTAAGTCATTCAAGAAAGGAACTGATGAAGTACTGAACGAAATTAGAAGAGGAAGACACTGCCATGGGGTGAAGAAAGTAGTATTTTGGCTACATCCTGAAGGCTGACTAGCATTTATACACAAAGAAATGGAGAGGAAAGTGTTTCTGCTACAGTAAGCTGCATGGAAATGATAAGTGATTCTTGAGTATGTGTGGCAAACAAAGAGACAGAGCTGCACAGGTTGCTGAAGATAGAGAGGAAGACTAGATATAGATTGGACAGGACTTTGAGCACAGGACTGCAAAGACACTGACCATCCAGGTGGAGCTGTCTGACTAGAATGATATCAGGATCAGAGACTTGTCTCAGGAAGATTAATCTGGTAATGATGTGTAGAGTGATGAAGTAATGATGTAAGAATTAATACCAGTGTCAATATGACAGTTTAGAAGATGATGATGATAATGACGTGATGACAATAAGAATGATTGCAGTGACAATGGTAAGCAGCAGAAGGAAGAGGAAAGGATAAAATCCATATTTTTCAGTTTTTTACTTTCAAAATGTATCTTCACAACATTTGGATTAGGTACTCTCAAGTCTTGTGACATGGATAGAAAAAATAGATAACTATATCATAAAGAAGTTTAAAGTCTTGTAAAAAAAAATCACACACTCTCTGGAAGGTTAGAAAAGGAAATTAGAAAATGGGTTCCACTGAATATAACTTAAACCTGATGTCTAACTTGTCATCTCCATTTCCAAAATCAAGGCACAACATCATCAAAGAAGCTATAGTTTTATGTTGTTTACTCCCCTCCCCCTAAATATTTGTATTTTCAGTTTTGCCATAAGTATTATCAAAACCATAAGGCCAAAACTCTCCAGAACAATTTTCATAGTTTAAAGTCCCTTCTCCTTCACTAATGTGGTGATGAAGTTTGCACGATAGCAATTGGTTCTTCTCAAGTGCACCACCACCACCCTGCAACCTCTTGTAGGGAGTCTGGCTTTGATTACTTGGGAACAAAAATAATCTCGGCTTGAGAGAGATTCCCAATCACAATTTTCTAAATAATAGACACCAAAATATCCAATACTCTAAATAGATGGACTAAATTTCTTCTCCTTCAGCAAGAGGCAATTGATGAACGTCACAGTGGGCTGCAGTGCCAAGAACGCATTATGCTTCCCAGATGCACAAATTAACACACTAAGCGAACTATTTGTGAAATTTCTTGGGGAGAGTCAAGGAAAATAACAATCGTCCTTCCCCACTCCACCACCATCACCACAAAAGTGAATTGAGGCAGCTCTGCTCAGAGTGACAGGGATGGCAGACTCAGGTAGCATGTTATTGGTTGTTACAAAGGAATCTACTATCTATTGTCAGTGATTTCTCCCCCCAACACTTTAAAATTCTCCTTTACTCCAATGTACCTTTAAGAGGTGACTACCTATTTGTTGCCCAATAGTATGCAAGATACCGTCTGACTCCATATAACCACAAGGAGCTGTTATTTTTATTTTTATTTTTATTTTTTTTCTTGAGTTGGAGTCTCACTCTGTCACCCAGACTGGAATGCAGTGGCCGCTCCCAGTCACCGCAGCCTCGACCTGCTGGGCTCTGGTGATCCTTCCGCCTCAGCCTTCCAAGTAGCTGGAACTACAGGCACGCGCTACCACGCCCGGCTCATTTTTGATTTATTGTAGAGATGAGGTCTCACCAAGTTGCCCAGGCAGGTCTCGAACCCGTGGGCTCAGGCAACCCACTCACCTCAGCCTCCCAAATGTGCGGGATTACAGGCTGAGCTGTTATTTTTTTACAGGACCTGGGGAGAGTATGGGGGTCTACCTCCCCCAGTATCCCAACAAACACACACAGACACACATACATGCACAATGCACCAATGATAGGTTTTTAATAACTCATAGATGTTGTGGTGAGAAAGAGAAGACAATCAAATGGTGTTTGAAAAGATATTTATTGGTGACATAAAAGACTAGGTCCCATTTCTCCCAGGATGATCCTTTGTGATCTCTTTTTCTCCTTCAGACTGCTCTTGAATAAGAGAATGAGCATAAAGGAATGGTTTGATATGATTTGCCCTTGGAACTCAATCTCTGAGGTGTGACTTGTCTGAGTTCTCTTTCAAAGAGGACTCAGGTTATCGTAGCTTCACCCTACCCTCATTCACTACTGGGAAACCAAGTAACCAAGTCATCACTGGGAAACCAAATCACCTCTGGGAAACCAAACTATCAAGTGAATTCAAGATCAAAGAAGTATCTAGTTATCAAGCAAGGGGATTTCTCCCAGGGAGTTTCTACCACTGCTGCTGCCTTCTTTCTATCACCTACACTTAATTCCCAAGGAAAGGGAGGAACTTTGAGCATTCTGTTTGACTGGTTACTTAGTTTCTATAGAAACTTTCCTGCCAAGGGCTTAAAAATCAGTACAAAAAAAAAGAAAGAAAGAAAGAAACACAAAAAAACACAAACAAGAAACATTTCATAACATGACAACAGTAAAAATGAATATAAGGAGTGGAATGAAATTTATCATCTCATCTAGTGCTATTTTGTTCAACATATCCTCACTCCCATTCTCCAAGCATCATCATCACCAAACCTAGGGTTTATAACAAAAGTGGGAATTATCCTTGAGCTAGTAAAAAAAAGTTATGGCTGGACAAAGTTAGATTCATTTGGAAAATGCTTCTATATTCACTCTCTCCACCATAAGAATCACAACACATACTATAACCATATAGATTTCTCTCAAAGAAGCTCAGTAAATACATGCGGTGTCCAACTTTTTTTAAAATTCAGGATCCCTTCCCTCACACTCCATACCTTTGCCATTTAATACATTGATCATATCAGAAAGTAGGGTTTTTTTAGACCACTTTGGGTAATAATGTTATAATAATTTGGAATTAACTGTTGAAAGTCAACCACTATTTAGAGAACTGCAGTGCTCATCCACATTCTGCTTAAAACAGCTGGCTTCTTTTAACCACCAGAATAACGAATTCCTAGATTGTGCTTTGAACTGCCACTAGAAACATTATCTTTAACTTATAAACATCAACAAATGATTACAATTTCATACAGAGAGAACCCATTTTTATAAATATAAATGTGTAAAGAATGTAGAATCTAACATGTTCTCACAAAGAAAATCAAACTCAAACAGGGGATGACAAAATCCAAGGCCAAGTTTCAGGAACAGATTCTGTCTACCTACAGTTCTACATAAATCAGTATGGCAGCACTTTTCCATTAACCTGTTATTTTCCACTGACTGGAGTATTGAGAAAATAGTTACTCTCCTCTATTAGTAGATGCCGTAAGATTGAGATGTGTAATATAAGTTTTTAAATCTAAAGAGAACTTTTGGAAATATAAATAAGTCTACTAACATAGAAGAGTGAAAAGATTCAAAGGTTTTATCCCATAAAGACTCAAGAATTGGGAGAATTTTTTAGCAAGAGTGTTTTGTGAAAAAATATTTCTGTGGTCCCCTAAAAGATAGCTAACACACTCTACAGTAAAGAGTAATAAGTAATCTTTTATCTATCATATGTCACCTCCACAGTTTTTTATGAGCACAAAGATATGGGGCTAATAGCTTTAAGTCTGAAGTTCCAGGAGTCTATGATATTCACAGAAAAGTGTTTTGTAAGTCAAGGATGCCCACTTCTAGCTGTGCCAAACTGGCTTGTTTCTCCCATTGAGAACAACTAGGTTTTCTTAAAAAAAAAAAAAAGGAATAATTAAGTAATCTATTATAAGCAATCGTAGATAACAAGGTAGCCAGGAGATGAGCCAAGATAACCGACAAAGAAGGGACTCAAGGTATTTGTTATTTTATAACCATCCCTGGGTTGAAATGCTAAGAGGCTTGTTGGCCAAGAAAAAAGGCTAAGATCCTAAATAAGTTTTCAGGTACAATGCCCAACAACCAGCCAAAAGAAATATCAGGCGTACAAGGAAGGACATAGGACCAAAAAAACAAAAATGGAGATGGGGAAAAGCATAACAGAAGCTGACTCACAGATGGTACACACATTAGAGCTATCTGCTATGGTTCTATGAGAACTAACATTAATATGATCACTAAAATATATGAAAGGGAGAATTTTAGTAGAAAACTGAAATCTATAAGAAAGAGTCAAATGTAAAATTTAGGGCTAAAAAGTCAATACATGAATTTAATAAGTCAATAAGTGAGTTTCACAACAGATTAAGCACAGCTTTAAAAAAAAAAAAGGATATGGCTGTGCCCTTAGACTGAGATGCAGCAAGAAAAGACAATGGAAAACACTAAAAATAGTATGAGAGACATATGAGTTATGATAAAGAATGTATATGTATATGTGTGTAATTTAAATTCTAAAAGGAGTCCAGATGTTCATGCCTGCAATCCCAGCATTTTGGGAGGCCAAGGCAAGAGGATTGCTTGCACCCAGGAGTTCAAAGCCAGCCTATGCAATATAGTGAGATCTCATCTCTACAAAAAGAAATTTTAAAAAATTCTCTAGGCAGGGTGGAATTAACCTGTAGTCCCAGCTAACTGAGAGGCTAAGGCAAAAGGATTGTCTGAGTTCAGGAGGTTGAGGCTGCGGTGAGCCATGAACACCACTGCACTCCAGCCTGGGCAACATTGTAAGACCCTGATGCAAATAAATAATAAAATTCTGAAAGGAGGAAAGAAAATGGAAATAAATTGTATTTAGAAACCTAATAAAATTTTTAAAAATTTAAACTGGAGACATCAAGCCATAGATTCAAGAAACACTATCATATTCAATTAAAATTAAAATAAAGAAAATCATACCTTGGCATATATGGTAGAGTTGCTAAAAATCATCAATGTAGAGAAAAGATTTCCCTTCAAAGAATCAATAATAAGACTTATGGATGACTTTTATTTTATTGTATTTTTATTTTAAAGACGTGGGATACAATTAAGGTTAGGTATACAATTGTTCATTATACAGGTACTCTTATTTATGAGGTGTGTCCCTCCCTCCCCTAGCAGTTCCCCTCAACTGCCAATACCAACCCTCCTCCACTGGCAGTTTCCCACTACTGCCAATCCCTTTCTTATAGTATCATGATGATTGTTCAAGGTCTGTTATGAGTGAGAACATAAGGTACTCTGTTCTTTGTTTCTGTGATAGATTACTGAGTATGACAGACTCTAAATCCATCTAAGTTGCTGCAAAGTCCATATGTTTGTCCTTTTTTATGGTTGCATAATATTCCATTGTGTATATGTACCACATTTTAAAAATCCATTTCAGCTTTGATGAACAGCATGGTTGGTTCCATGTTTTTGCTACTGTGAATAGAGCTGCAACAAACAGACCTATGTTACAGATGACTTTCAAACAGAAAAGATAGAAGCCGGAAGACAACAGAGCATCATCTAAAAGTACTAAAATACTAAAAGAAAATAGCTGTCAACCTAGTTAGTTATCCTGTGAAAATATTCTTTAAAAAAATAAGATGAGTATATTAAGTAATCAATTACCAACAAAACTGTTTTAAAAGAAATACTAAAGGAAGTTCTTCAGGAAAACAAAAAGGTGGGAGAGACTACAGAATTATTTCAGAGGAAAGTTCAGAAGTGCAGAATGAAATGAGGACCAGGAGAAAGAGTATAGATGCAGTGACTCTTAATAAATATTTGATGCACAATATGCTAATAACAACTCCATGTAAATTTGAAATATGTGTAAATTAAATACACGAAAATAATACAAAAGCTGGGGGGAATCTCATTAGAAAAATTATGAAAGTGCCAATTTACACACTTATACATCAAGAAAGTGCACTTTTGAGACTAAGAGTAACTACTGAAGAAAGAGTAAAAGATTATATAACTGACAGTTAATAAAGGAGAAAATGGAATAGTAAAAATGGTGATTTATCACAAAAGCCAAAAATTTTTAAAACTGGACAAATCCACAATCAAAATGGGAAATTTAATATATTTCTTCAGTATCTGCTAAAATAAGGAGAGAAAAAGTTAGTTAAAATGCAGGAACTTAGAGCAAAGTTAACCCGATTGGCATATATAAAACATTGAACTCAACAACAGCAGAATACATGTATTTCTCAAGTTTATATGGAACATTATAAAGTTAACATATATACTCTATACCCATAAAGTATATTTCAACAAATTTCAAAGTTCTGAATCTATACAGGGTCTATTCTCTAAGCTCAATGGAATTACATTAGAAATCGATATACATGCTGCCCATCAAAGCTGGACTGAATAAAGAAAATGTGGGGAGAGACCTCATCTCCACAATAAATCAAAAAATTAGCCTGGTGTGGTAGTGCATGCCTGTAGTTCCAGCTACTTGGAAGGCTGAGGCAGAAGGATCGCCGGAGCCCAGCAGATTGAGGCTGCGGTAACTGGGAGCAGCCACTGCACTCCAGTCTGGGTGACAGAGTGAGACTCCAACTCAAAAAAAAAAAAAGGAAATGTGGTACATATACACAATGGAATATTATGCAGCCATAAAGAAAGACAAATATATGGACTTCACAGAAACTTGGATGGATTTGGAATCGATCTTACTCAGTGATCATTCACAGAAACAAAGAACAGAGTACCACATGTTCTCACTCATAAGTGGACCTTGAACAATTATAATACTATAAGAAAGTGTTTGGCAGTAATGAAAAACCATAGGGGGAGGGAATGGGATTGGCAGCTGAGGGAAACTGCTAGGGGACAGAGGGGCATATCTCAACAACAAGGGTACCTGTATAATCAATGTTTGCATACCCAACCCTGAATTGTACCACACATCTTTATAATTTAAAAAATTGTAAAACAGAAAAAAAAAGAAATCAATGTAAAAGATAATGGAATAGTCTCATATGTTTGCAAATTAAGCCATACTGCCTAAACAATCAATAAGTGATTGTGGATATGTCTATTTTTTAAAAATTTTGGATTTTGTGATAAGAAGAAATAAAAATAGAAATTAGAAAACATTTCAATGCAATGATAATGCAACTATGGCATATAAAAGTTTTAGGCAACCAATAAAGTAATACTTTGGAGGAAAATTGTAGTCTTAAATATATTTACTATAAAAAAAAACCTAAAACACAGTGACTTAACTATCCATCTCAAGATTATGGGGATAAAAAACAAGCAAATTAAACTCAAGAAAGTAGAAGAAAATCATTACTAGATATGCAAAATTGGCAGCATAGAAAGCAAATAGAAAATAAGCCAGGCACGTGGCTTACACCTGTAATCCCAGCATTTTGAGCGGCCAAAGTGGGAGGATTGCTTGAGCCCAGGAGTTGGAGAGTAGGCAACATGGCAAGATCTTGTCTCCACAAAAAAATCAAAAAATAATCCAGGCATGGTGGGGTGAGCCTATAGTCCAAGGTACTTGGGAGTGTGAGGCAGAAAGATTGCCTGAGCCTAAGAAATTGAGGCTGCAATGAGCTGTGATCATGCTATTGCACTCCAGCCTGGTGACAGCATGAAAACTTGACCCCCCCCCCAAGAAAAAAGAAAGAAAAAAAAGGAAGGAAGAAAGGAGGAAGGAAGGAAGGAGAGGAAGGAAGGAGCAAAAGCACATATAAAATAGAATCAACAACAAAGTCAAAATCATTTCTTTAAAAATTAATTTTTTTAAGTACTACACCTGGCCATGAGGTGAGAAGGTGCAAATGTCTACTATTGGATCTGAAAAGTAGAATATTTCTGCAGATCTTACAGACAGTCAAGAAACAGTGAAAAGAAAAAAAAATTACTCAAACATATTTAAAATTTTAGATGACACATTCCTAGAAAAATATAATTTACAAAACTGGCAGAAGAAGAAATAGAAATTCTAAATAATCTTATATCTAGTAAACAAGTGGAATCTATAATTTAAAACCCCCTCACAAAGCAAACACTAATCTCAGGGAGTTTCATTGCTAAAATCTACTAAGAAAGAAATAACAGAATTAAAATCCTTTCCAAACATCCAATCCCTAAGAGATTATGCAGTTTCCAGACCAGATCTACAGGAGACACTTAAAAAGGTATTAGGCACAGAAGAAAGAAAGAAAGAAAAAAGAATGAGCACACACTTGCCAAGAGAACAGCAGAGCACAGAACCAACAGAGAATACAGCACAACAAGAAACTTGAAAACACACACATACATCAATCCAAAGCCAAAAGAAAACAAGCAAAGAAAGAAAAAAATTTTTAAGAATCTCATGACAGGGATAAACAATCATATTTCGATACTCAGCCTGAATGTGAATGAACTAAATGCACCACTGAAAAGGCACAGAATGGCAGACTGGATAAGAAACTATGACCCAATTATTTGCTGCATCCAGGAAACTCACCTCACCACAAGGGACACACACAGACTCAAAGGTTGGAAAACGAGTTTCTAGGCAAATGGATCACAAAAGAAGGCAGGAGTCAGACAAAACAACCTTTAAGCTATCAAATATTTTAAAAGTTACAAAAGGACACTACATAATGATAAAAGGTTCAATCCATCAATAAGAGATATTCATCCTAAACATATATGCACACAATACAAGAGTACCAGTATTTATAAAACAACTACTAAGTAAACTAAAAAAAGATATTGACTCTAACACTATTATAGCAGGGGACTTGAGTACCCAACTAAGCCCTAGACAGATCACTGAGGCAAAGAAATCAAGGAGATCCAGAAACTAAACTTGACACTAGTCCCAAAGGAACTAAATAGATACCTACAGATTATTACACATAACAACCGTAGAATATACATTCTACTCATCACCATATGGAACATTCTCCAAGATCAATCACATCACTGGCCATAAATCAAGCATAAGCAAATTCCATAAGGTTGAAATATTGCCATGCACCTTCTCAGACCACAGTGGAACAAAAATAAATATTCACACCAACAAAATTTCCTCAAAGTTCACAAAGACATGGACACTAAAGAACATGATGCTGAACAACTACTGGGTCAACACTGAATTCAAAGCAGAAATTAAAAGATTCCTGGAAACAAATGAAAATGAAGAAACATCTTATCAAAACCTCTGGGATGCCATGAAAACATTTCTAAGAGGGGAATTTATATCTCTATGAGCACACATCAAGAAAACAGAAAGACCACAAGTAGAGAACCTAACAAATCACCTAAGGGAGCTGGAAAGAGAAGACCACCAAAACCTCAACTTTAAAGAAGAATCCAAATCACAAAAATAAGAGCCCAAATATGGGACATAGAAGACAACAATATCATAGCAAACATCAGCAAAACAAAATGCTGGTTCTTTGAAAGAATTAACAAGATTGATGGACACCTAGCCAGAATGACCAAGAAAAAGAGAGAAAAAGTCCAAATAAACACAATCAGAATACAAAAGATCAAATCACAACTGACCTATAGAAATACACAAGTTTATCAGAGATTAATATGTATACCTATATGGAAACAAACTTGATAACCTAAATGAAATGGAGGACTTTCTGACATAACACAACCTCCCCAGGTTGAAACAAGAAGACATTGAGACACTAAATAGACCAATAACAAACCAGAAAATTGACTCTGTCATACAAAAACTACCTACAAAAAAAAGCCCTGGACCAGATGACTTTTCAGCAGAATTCTACAAAACATATGAGCAGGAGCTGATACCAATCCTATTGAAAGTATTCCAAGCAATGAAAACGATGATATTCTCCCCAAATTATTTTGTGATGCTAACATCATACTGATACCCAAACTGGATAAAGATTCAACAAAATAGAGAACTACAGACCAATATCCCTTATGAAAATAGATGCAAAAATCCTCAACAAGATTCTACCAAATCAGATCTAAAAACACATCTCAAATATCATCCACCATGATCAAGTACGCTTTATCCATAGGATGCAGGCCTAGTTCAACATCTGCAGACCATAAATGTAATTAAATACATCA
>NW_007247677.1:304988-310464 GCF_000164805.1 Carlito syrichta | reverse complement strand
AAAAGAGGAAGTCAAGTTATCCCTCTTTGCTGATGATATGGTCCTATACCTTGAAAATCCAAGAGAATGTCAAAAACCTGCTTGCACTGACAAAAGACTTTGGTAAAGTCTCAGAGTACAAAATAAGTCTGTAAAAGACAGTTGTATTCCTATAAACCAACAACAAGCAGGGAGAGACCCAAATAAAAAGTGCAATCCCGTTCATAATAGCCACAAAAAATATAAAATACCTCGGCATCTTCCTAACCAGAGAAGTGAAAGACCTTTAAAATCAGAACTACAAAACACTGCTCAAAGAAATCAAAGAAAACACAAACAAATGGAAAAATATTCCATGAATAGAAAGAATCAACATTGTTAAGATGTCCATCCTACCAAAGGCAATCTACAGATTCAATACAATACCCATTAAATTACCAACATCATTCTTCCCAGACCTGGAAATGACAATACAGAAATTCATATGGAAGCATAAACGACCACAAATAGCCAAAACAATCTTTATCAAAAGAAACAAAGCAGGAAGTATCACACTTCCAGACTTCAAACTTTGCTATAAGGCTACAGTAATCAAAGCAACCTGGTATTGGTACAAGAACAGCATATAGACCATTGGAACAGGATAAATAGAGATTTTGGAAGCAAAGTCTCAATCTCTCAACCAACTCATCTTTGACAAAGCTTCCAAAACAACCACTGGGGAGAAGAGAACCTATTCAGTAAATGGTCTGGGAAAACTGGCTGTTCACATGCAGAAGATTGAAACAGGACCCCTACCTATAACAATACACAAAAATTAACTCTAAATAGATCAAAGACCTAAATGTAAAACCTCAAACTATAAGAATCTTGGAAAATGCAGGAGACACCCTATGGAAATTAGAACTAGCAAACAATTCCTACCAGAATCATAAGTGCCCATATCGTAAGAAATAAGATAGACAAGTGGGATGTCATCAAATGATGAGCTCCTGCAAAGCCAAAGAAACTATCAAGAGAGCAGGGAGACAGCCCACAGAATGGGAAAAAATATTTGCCAACTGTATACCTGACAAAGGTCTAACATCTAGGACCTACAAGGAACTCAAACATGCTGAAAGGAAAAATACAAATAGTCCCATTAAAAAGTGGGCAAAAGATATGAACATACACTTCTCAAAAGAAGATATACTGGTAGCCAACTAGTGCAACCTGTTTGGAAGACAGTGTGATAATGTCTGAAAGAATTAGAAATTGACCTTCCATTGACCCAGCAATTTCCCTATTGGGAATATACCCAGAGGAACTCAAATCATTCTACAAAAAAGTTACCTGCACACGTATTTTTTTTGCAGCTCTATTCACAATAGCAAAAACATGGAACCAACCATGCTGCCTATCAAAGCTGGACTAGATTTTTTTTTAAATGTGATACATAGACACAATGGAATATTATGCAGCCATAAATAAGGACAAACATATGGACTTCGTAGCAATATGGATGGATTTAGTGTCGATCATACTCAGTGATCTATCACAGAAACAAAGAACAGAGTACCATATGTTCTCACTCATAGGCAGATCTTGAACAATTATCATAATACTGTAAGCAAGGGATTGGTATTAGTGGGAAACTGCCAGGGGTGAAGGGGTGGGGATTGGCAGTTAGTGGAAACTGCTAGGGGAGGGAGAGACACACCTCATCAACAAGGGTACCTGCATAATCAACGTTTGTATACCTAACCCTGAGTTGTACACCACAGTTTTAAAATAATATTAATAATAAAAGAAATAACAATCGTAAACAAAACTTCTATTGACTAGGGGGAAAAAAGTAACACTTCCCAGCTCATTTTAAGAGGCCAATATAATAGTACCACAACTTGACAAGAATATTACAAGTAAGGAAATTATAGGCCAGTATCTCTCATAAGCAAAGTTACAAAAGCTCTAAGCCAAAGGGTAGCAAGTCAAATTCAGCAATACAAAAATAATACACCACAAAAAAGTGGGGCTTATTCCAGCAATGCAGAGGTGCCTTAACATTTCAAAATCAAACAATAGAATTTATTAAAATCATATAATCATCTGAAAAGATGCAGAAAAAGCATGTGATAAGTCTCAATATTCAATCTCGATAAAATGTAGCAAAGTAGGAGTGGAAGGTGAGTACTTTACTCTGCCAAAAAAACATTTATAAAATCTGCATCAATCATAACATTCAACAATAAAATACTGTAAGCTTTTCCCTTTGTATCAGGAAGAAAACGGTGATATCAATTTTGGCAGTTTCTGTTCAGCATTGTACTAAAGATTCTAGCTTGTAGCAAAACAAAAGAAAAAGAAATAAAAGTTTTAAAGATTGAAAGGGAAGAAATATTGTCATTATTCACACATGGCAGAATTGTTTGTATAGGAAATCTAAAAGGATCTATAGATGTTTATTAGAATCAATAAGGGAACTTAGCAAGGTCACTAGATAGAAATTCAATCTACAAAAATGCATAGCATTTCTATTTATTAGCAATCAAAATTAGAAAATGAAATACTAAAAATAGTAACACAACATAACCAAAAATAATCAAATATCAGAAAATAAACTAAATAGAAAATATACCCAGAAAATCACAAAACATTATAAAGAGAAACTAATAACACCTCTTATCAACAGGGTGCCTGAATGAAACGTAATTGTACACCTAACCCTTAACTGTACCCCACAAAATCATGATAAAAAATATTGATTATAAAAAAATAGTCAAGTGATAAGCCATGTTAATGAATTAAAAGACTTAATATTATATATTGCATATGCATATTCTCCCTAACTGAGTTGCAGACTCAATATAGTCTTCTCAGTATCCTGGCAGGTTGTGTGTGTGTGCGTGTATGTGTGTGTGTGTGTGTGTGTGTGGGGGTAATTCTAATGTTAAAGGTCAAGACAATCTTGAAGAAGAAGAACAAATTATACTACCAGATGTGAATGTGTGTTATAAAGCTAGAATAATTAAAACAGTGTAGTATTAACACAAGAATAAACAATAGACAACAGAATTAAAGAAATAAACATGCACACACATATACACATAGAGAGACACTTGATTTATGACTAAAGTGTCCCTTTAGAACACTGGAGAAAGACGATGTTTTCATTAAACAGTACTGGGTCAATTAGATATCAATATTTTAAAAATGAATAATTAACTTCTACTTCACATCATGCATAAAAATATATTTAAGGTGGATGATAGATCTAAATATGAAACAGTAAAACGATAAAGCTTTAAGGTATCTTAAACAAGATGCCAAAAAAACCCCACAAACCCCAAAGGAAAATAATGATAAATTGGATGACATTAAATAACTTATATTTATTAATAGACATTATAAGAGAGTAAGAAGGCACTCACAAAATGGGAAAAGATATTTGTATACACATAACCCAAAAAAATTTGTATACAGAATATTTTTTAAAGACTCTTCAATCAATAAGAAAAACATGAACAATTCCTTAAAACGGGCAAAGCAGGGCATTTAAGCGGCCAATAAAGTTATCAGAAAATCTTCAATTTCTCAGAAATCAAATTTATCACAATGAGGAATCATTTAAAAAGACAAGTTGCAAAGCAAATGGAATCACGTACTGCTGGTGAAGGTATAAATTAATGCAATTTACTTAAGAAAACTGTCATACATTATTTTCAAAGGTGAGTATATGCAAATCTTCCCATTCAGCAACTGTACACCTAAGATACATGTGCTTGTGTTCATAAAATATATATTGAAACGATTACAGCAGCAGCATTAGTGATAGTCAAAACTGGGGGAACATGTTTATCCACAGTAAAGCAGAGAAATGCATTGTGAAGTGTGGTATATCACATAGCACACAGATAGCATTGAAAATGAACAAGCTATAACAAAGTGTAACAAAATTGATGACTCACAAATGTAATACATGGATGACATCCACAAACAAAGGGATGGTTCTCACAATATACACTGTGTAACCATAAAATCCAGTAAAAGAAGCTAACACTAAAATATACACAATATTTTACCTGTATAATGACCACTTGCATTTCTAATCCTGAATTATACCCCACATCTTTAAAAAAATTAAAAAATAAAATATACTAAGTATGACTCCATTTAGGTAAAATTCAAACACAGGCAAAAATAATCAGTATTGATAGAAGTCAGGGTAATGGGTAAGTTACCTTCAAGGGAGAAATGGTCGTAGTGACTAAAAATAAAGCCAGAGACAGCAGAGCTGAAAGATTAAAAAAAAAAAACCAGACTTCTCAGGAGACTTCCCAGAGATCAAGCACATCTGATCCCTTTAGCTCTACCCCTGAGCTTTTCAATTACACAGAACTTCGGTCTCAGATGAATTTCTGCCATTCTCATCAGATTCTTGACCAGTACATCTAATTGGAGGCAGTATCCTATTAGAAACTAAAACATGAAGAGATCACTTCTTTCCAGTTATAAAGGAGAAAAATAGTGAACTACAGAACACTCATAAAGAGTTGCTTTTTTTTTTTTTTCTTAACCCAGTTGTGGAAAGGCCCTATACTTCTCTAGGCATTAGTTTTCTCATCTCTGAAGGCAAGGGGTTGGCTAGGTTTGCATCTAGTTTGTTAAGTGGACTGGATTCAGTGTGGTTGCAGTGAGTTCATTTGTTTTCTCCCTGAGTACCTTCAAACCTGCTCCATCACATCTCTTTCTTTCCCTCAGGAGGAACAAATAGTTTCTTCCAGTCACTTTCCGGTTTACAGAATAATCTTATTTTTAGATACTTAAAAAGTCTAACCCACATTAAAATCAAAATTTTATTACACAACTACATCAAAGCATCTCCTCTTCTGTAATGCGTTGAATTGTGTTTGATATGTTGATGTCCTAACCCCCAATACCTTGGAAGATGACATCACTGGGAAACAGGCCTGTTGTACATGGAATTTTTTTTTATTATAAAGATGTGGGGCACAATTCAGGGTTGGGTATACAAATGTTGATTATGCAGGTACCCTTGTTGCTGAGGTATGCCCCTCCCTCCCCTAGCATTTTCCCTTAACTGCCAATCCCACCCCCTTCCCCTACTACTGCCAATCCCTTTCTTAGAGTATTAGCATTGTTCAAGGTCCACTTATGAGTGAGAACATATGGTACTCTATTCTTTGTTTTTGTGATAGATCACTGAGTATGATCAATTCCAAATCTATCCAAGTTTCTGCAAAGTTCATATATTTGTCTTTCTTTATGGCTGCATAATATTCCATTGTGTATATGTACCACATTTTTTTAATCCATTCCAGCTTCAATGGGCAACATGGTTGCTTCCATGTTTTTGCTATTGTGAATAGAGCTGCAACAAACATACGTGTGCAGGTATCTTTCTTGTAGAATGATTTGAGGTCCTCCAGGTATATTCCCAATAGGGGAATTTGCTGGGTCATATGGAAGGTCAATTTCTAGTTCTTTCAGAAATCAC
>NW_007247677.1:304385-304968 GCF_000164805.1 Carlito syrichta | reverse complement strand
GATATACAGTTGGCAAATATTTTTTCCCATTCTGTGGGCTGTCTCCCTGCTCTCTTGATGGTTTCTTTTGCATTGCAGAAGCTCGTTAGTTTGATGGGTCCCACTTGTCTATCTTATTTCTTAAGGTATAGGCATTTAGGGTTCTGAATAGCAATTGGTTGCCAGTTCCAACTTCTTTAAGGGTACGTCCTGCGTTTTCTAAGATTCTTATAGTTTGCGGTTTTACATTTAGGTCTTTGATCCATTTAGAGTTAATTTTTGCATATGGTGATAGGTAAGGGTTCTGTTTCAGTCTTCTGCATGTGGTCAGTCAGTTTTCCCAGCACCACTTACTGAATAGGTTCTCCTCTCCCCAGTGGTTGTTGTTAGAGGCTTTGTCAAAGATGAGTTGGTCGAGGAATTGAGGCTTTGCTTCTGGAATCTCTAGCCTGTTCCATTGGCTTACGTGCCTGTTCTGTTTTGATTACTCTAGCCTTATAGTAAAGTTTGAAGTCTGGAAGTGTGATACCTCCTGCTTTGTTTCTTTTGCTAAGGATTGTTTTGGCTATTCATGGTCATTTATGTTTCCATATGAATTTCTGTA
>NW_007247677.1:289080-304365 GCF_000164805.1 Carlito syrichta | reverse complement strand
CCAGAAAATTGACTCTGTCATACAAAAACTACCTACAAAAAAAAGCCCTGGACCAGATGACTTTTCAGCAGAATTCTACAAAACATATGAGCAGGAGCTGATACCAATCCTATTGAAAGTATTCCAAGCAATGAAAACGATGATATTCTCCCCAAATTATTTTGTGATGCTAACATCATACTGATACCCAAACTGGATAAAGATTCAACAAAATAGAGAACTACAGACCAATATCCCTTATGAAAATAGATGCAAAAATCCTCAACAAGATTCTACCAAATCAGATCTAAAAACACATCTCAAATATCATCCACCATGATCAAGTAGGCTTTATCCATAGGATGCAGGCCTAGTTCAACATCTGCAAGACCATAAATGTAATTAAATACATCAACCGAAGTAAAAACAAGAACCACATGATTATCTCATTAGATGCAAAAAGCTTTTGATAAAATCCAGCATCCCTTCTTGATAAAAGCCCTCAAACACCTAGGTATAGAAGGTACATACCTCAAAATAGTAAGTGCCATCTATGATAAATGCACAGCTAACATATTGCTAAATGGACAGAAACTAAAAACATTTTCCCTGAAAATAGGAACAAGAGAAGGTTACCCACTCTCATCCCTCTTGTTCAACACTGCATTGGAAGTTCTTCTAGGGCAATTAGACAAGAGAAGGAAATCAGGGGTACCCAAATAGGAAAAGAGGAAGTCAAGTTATATCTCTTTACTGATGATATGATCCTATACCTTGAAAATCCAAAGGAATCTGTCAAAAATCTGCTTGCACTGATAAAGGACTTTGGCAAAATCTCAGGGTACAAAATAAATGGGCAAAAGACAGTTGCATCCCTATACACCAACAGCAAGCAGGCAGAGACCTAAATTAAAAGCACAATCCCATTCACAAAAGTCACAAAACAATGAAATACCTCGGCATCTTCCTAACCAGAGAAGTGAAAGATATTTACAATGAGAACTACAAAACATTGCTCAAAGAAATTCAAGAAGACACAAATAAATGGAAAAATATTACATGCTAATGGATAGGAAGAATCAGCATTGTTAAAATGTCCACCCTACTAATGACAATCTATAGATTCAAAGCAATTCCCATTAAGCTACCAACATCATTCTTCTCAGACCTGGAAATGACAATATAGAAATTCATATGGAAACATAAACAACCATGAACTGCCAAAACAATCCTTAGTAAAAGAAACAAAGCAGGAGGTATCACACTTCCAGACTTCAAACTGTATTATAAGGCTATAGTAATCAAAACAGCCTGGTATTGGTACAAGAACAGGCACATAGACCAATGGAACAGGAGAGAAATTCTGGAAGGAAAGCCTGAATTCCTCAACCAACTCAACTTTGACAAAGCCACCAACAACAAACACTGGGCAGAGGAGAACCTGTTCAGTAAATGGTGCTGAGAAAACTGACTGATCACATGCAGAAAATTGAAACAGGACCCCTACCTAACACCATACATAAAAGTTAAGTTTAAATGGATCAAAGACCTAAATGTAAAATCTCACACTATAAGATCCTTAGAAAATGCAGGAGACACCCTTATGGAAATTGGAACTGGCAACTAATTCCTATTCAGATCCCTGAATGCCAATACCTTAAGTAATATGATAGGCAAGTGGAACCTAATCAAACTAACGAAATTCGGCAAAGCAAAATAAACCATCAAGAGAGCAGGGAGACAGCGTACAGAATGGAAAAAAATATTTGCCAACTGCATGTCTGAAAAAGTCCTAACAGCTAGGGTCTACAAGAAACTCAAATGCACCGCAAGGAAAAAAACAAACAGCCCTATTAAAAAGTGGAAAAAGACATGAATAGACACTTCTCAAAAGAAGATATACAGGCAGCCAGCAGACACATGAAAAAGTGCTCAATCTCACTCATCATCAGAGAAATGCAAATCAAAACCACATTGAGATATCACCTAACTCCAGTAAGAATGACCATCATTACTAAAATAAACAACACCAAATGCTGGAGAGGATGCAGAGAAAAAGGAACGCTTCTACACTGCTGGCGGAAATGTAAACTAGTGCAACCTCTTTGGAAGACAGTGTGGCGATTTCTGAAAGAGCTAGAAATTGACCTTCCATATGACCCAGCAATCCCCCTATTGGGAATATACCCAGAGGAGCACAAATCATTCTACAAAAAAGATACCTGCACATATATGTTTGTTGCAGCTCTATTCACAACAGCAAAAACATGGAACCCACCATGTTGCCCATCGAAGCTGGATTGGATAAAAAATATGTGGTACATATACACAATGAAATATTATGCAGCCAATAAGAAGGACAAACATATAGACTTTGAAGCAATTTGGATGGATTTAGATTTGATCATACTCTGTGATCTATCACAGAAACAAAGAACAGAGTACCATATGTTGTCAGTCATAAGCAGACCTTGAACAATTATAATACTATAAGAAAGAGATTAGCAGTAGTGGGAAACTGTCCTGTTGGGGGTTTGGGATTGACTGTTGAGGGAAACTGCTAGGGGAGGGAGGGGCATACCTCATCAACAAGGTTACCTGCATAATCAACGTTTGTATACCTGACCCTGAATTGTACCCCACATCTTTATTTTTAAAATGCATATAAGTTGATCCATGGGGTTCAAGCCTAGATGTATCACTCACTAGCCAACTGTTCACTGCTAGCCAGAGTTCTCTTGGGAATCCAGGAAGCACAGAAAATGGTACATCACTGGTCTTTAAATTTAAAAGTTTTGCAAAATGTGTATTACTAGTCGATTTAGCTTTCTCATAACAGAAATAATTCCTTTTAAATTGGAAACTGGTGATATTATCCAGTAATTTTGCACACAAGTCTCTTACAAAGAACATATTGACCTCTGTAAATGATAGAATTTACAACAGTAAATGAAAGAATGATGTTTTCCCCCCAAATTGCCAGGCATGCAGTTCCCATTGACAGGAGCTAGACTAATAATTTATTTACTTTGATATTGCCTGGTCTTTGGTCCTCGGCTAGGGTGTCATAGTTTGTCTTTAAGCACTTTAGACCTTTGTGCATTATTACATGATTATTCTGGGATGGCAAACATTCAACATTTTTTTCCTATAGGGCCAAAAACGTATGACTTCCATGAAAATATACAAAACACAATGGGAGAATGGGTGTTTGTTCTTTTCATGTATTGACCACAATTTCCAAATTAGTTAGATTTCTCAATTGTTAGACTTTTTGTGTCTAACAAAATTATCTAGGTGGAATTATCTAGGTGGAATTAATTTATTTGTTTTAATACAGAAATGTGTTTAAATAAAATAATGACAATATAGAAAGAATGAGTGTCATATCCAGCTTGTGCATACTGAAAAATAAATGTTTGTACTTGAACAAACATTGAAAATTTTCATGTGAAGCACTTGCTTTTCTTTATAAAGTAATATTTTAGCCCCCCTTTACATATGTGTCAAAGAAAAAGACATATGATCTCTTTGCAAGTTTCTAACATTAACTTATAATATTTATTTACTAATATATTTTAAGATTAAAATTAATAACAGCAACAACCTTAGTGAAGGAAAATAGTACCCCAGAAGGAATATTGGACAGAAAATGAGACTTGAGTCAAGTTACACAATTACTAATACTTTCTTGCATTAACATTGATTGAATTATACTTATTCAACTATTTACTTCACACTTACTGTTTTCTGGGTAAGGAGATGTAAATGTGAATACTCATGTACCTTAACTTTCTCAGGTCAAGCTCTCTTGTGGAAAAGGTACATAGTCTTGTGATCTCATCTGTGGAGGCCCAGGCAACTATAGAGGTATCTAAGACAGCCATCAGGTGCTACATTCTAAACATTTCTAAAATTAGCTCCATTTTGAAACATTATTCAAAAGTAACAAAAAAAGATCTGACAATCAAACAAAATCAATTCATAAATCACTATGAATTATATACATTCACTTGATGTATGTATTTAATCCCATTTTGAATGCTATAAAACATATTTTTAGTGTTCTAATAACATCTTCAATGATCAGTCATTACTGATTTGCGCTTATCATATGTCACATATGAACATATTTTCATATTTAACTTGTGAAAATTAAAGAAGAAAAACATAAAATCCAAAATGGGATCATCAAAATGAGATGTTTCTACATACTAGATATATTTGTATTCAGTTGCTGAATTTCTGTAATGATATTTTGAACTACATCTGCTCAGTGGAAGAATGTAAAAAACATTATGGCAAAATAAAAAATGTCATGTTTGCTGCCTACAATACTTTAAAAATATGGAACTGATCTCTTTGCCCCCTGTCTTATAATCCTTTAACATGATGGCTACCTCTCTTTGACCCTCTATAAATCAGTTTCCTAAGCTGCTTTTCTCTTAACTTTGCTTTAGTTTTATATAAATAAACAATGCAAATATTTTTAGAATAATTATTTAAACTACTTCATTAATATTGCTTTCCTTAACTTGACTCTTTAAAGGTCAAATAGCCAAGTGATATTGAAATTGTAAGAAACTTCAGAGGTCATCTGGAGTCATTCTCTTCCAAAATGTCACTGGCAGATAGCAGTCTCATTTTTTTTCTGAAATAATTTGGGTAAAAAAGAGTTCAACTTTTCACTAATGGTCAACTCTAATTGCTAGAAAATGTTTCCTTGGCTTTACTAAATCTATCTCGGAAGAGAAAAAGACAAGAAGTCATGTTTCCTTACTTCTAAATATTAAAGTTAATGAAAGGTATATTTTTGCCAACCCTGTCAGCAGTAGTGGAGAGATGGTGAGAAGAGCCATCTCTCACTGAGATCAAATACCACAGGGTCCCACAGGAGAGTGATGACCCACAGGGCTTCTACCTGAGGGTAGGGGATATCCCCTGGATGGGGTGTCACACAATAAAGACCCTGGAGAGAATGAGCAGGGTTTAAAGAAGTGATGTTTAAGGAAAATGCACTCTGTTTAAAGGAATTAAAGAAAAAAAGGCTTAGAAGGGGAGAATGGAGTGTTGTTTAGCAATAATGAGAGTGTATGGCCTTGTGTGAACAGGAGCAGACAAGTAACATATGTAACAAAATATAGCATCTAGAAGGTAAATTTATGCTAAATCATAGATGATCATAATGCTCACTAATAATTCTTGATTTTTATTTTTCTTTCCTTGCTCCCTCTGCCAAAACCTATACTCCTCAAGTTTCAAGTATTTTACTCTCAAACACAGTGACCTCCAAGATTTGCAATTGTGGAACTAAATCAATTAAATTAGTATGTGCTTCTATTACGAAAGTTTATATGTGCATTATATAACTAGGATCTACCACTCACCAGCCTGGCAAGTTATTCAACCTTTGGGTGTCAATATTATCCTCTTAAAATGTGTTATTATAAAAGCACCCATTAAATGCTAGGGAGAAGATTAAGTGAATATATATTTTTACAAAGCCTATTTCCTTGGAACTGTGTCTAGCAATGGTGAGAACTAGCTAAACATTAGCTATTATTAGTAATGTTATTACTAAAAGTATTGTTATAAACAATATTATTATTACTTGAATAAATTATCTTTCAAGTTATAAAACAAAATTTAATAAAAGCTAAACTAAAGTGCCAAAGGTTTAAAGAAAACTTAAAAATCCCCACTGTTCTTGGAATTGGAAAAGTTATTCAAGATTTTTAGTAGCTGAATAGCATGTTTTATTTCATCTTTTCCTTCCCTAATTTGTCTTTGAGACTAAAGGACATCACGTCTCTAAGGCTGGTAACTTATAGCTGAAGACTGACTAGTAAAGTTACTTACCAGCCCAACAAGAGTTTAACGGTTCCTAGACCCAGATGAGCAGTTATGCATGCTCTGTTTGATTTTCCAACAATCTGAGTTATTTTCCCTCTGAGTCAGCTTTGAACAGCTGACTCTCCTCAAAGCTAGGTTACTTTGCGAATGGCCCTTGCTGAGGGGAATGTTCAGACTTGCATTTTCTGTGACCTGAAAGGACCAACTCAAGAGATTAGCTGACTTCTAGAAGTTAATTTGCTTTTTGTAAAGAAAAATCCCTAATGAGGTAAATGTGAAATAAATTAACCTGCAGTAATATAATAAAGGATGTACAACACACCTAAACTGTCTAAAACGAAATCCTGATACTATGTCTAGAAATGTAACTGGAAACAAAATTAAGCTGTATTCATTTTTTGTTTCTTGATTGATAAAATAGGGACAGAATCTATCTATTTCATGGTGTTTTTCAAGAATTACTTCAGGTAATCCATGCAAAGTGCTGGGTACGGTAACTAGCAAATGTTGGTTGCTATTTTGTTTTTATATAGTTGGAACTGTATTGATACAATGTAAACACTTCTGATGTTTTTCATTTTACTTTAGTAATTATGTAGGTACTTTTTACAGTCAGGATATGGGTAGTGTGCATAAAAACAGAGAAACAATTTTAAAAAACATAAAATATAATCACCTAGTTATAAAGACTTATAACAGGTACCTCAAACCAAATTTGAACCTCCAGCATTGGCAAAACGCTTTCCTCTGTGTTTATTCTTTTATTCAATGAGTTTGAATATATTTTCTCACTTATAGTATTTATTAATGAGTATTTATCAATGAATATTTATTAGGTATCCAAAAAAGGCCAGGTATTGTGCTTAGGCTGAGGCATGTGGTGGATTCTTTTTATTTTTATTTTTATTTTTGAGTTGGAGTCTCACTCTGTCACCCAGACTGGAGTGTGTGCAGTGGCATGCTCACACCCACCCTAGCGTCAACCTGCTGAACTCCGGTGATCTTTCCATTTCAGCCTTCCAAGTAGCCAGAACTACAGGCGCATGCTACCATGCCTGACTAATATTTTTAATTATTGTAGAGACAAAGTCTCGCCAAGTTGCCCGGGTTGGTCTCGAACCTGCAGACTCACGCTAATCCACTCTCCTCGACCTCCCAAAGTGCTAGGATTACAGGCTGAGCCACCAAACCCGGCCAGTATGTGGTGGATTCTAGTGAGAATGGATTGTACTGAGAATTCCAGTTATGGATGTCTTTATCTATTTGGATCACACCTTAAAGATTTATAATTGCAATGTCTTGAAGGAAAGAAGAATGCTGTATACAAAACAGATTTTTAATGATTTACTTTAACTACTGCTGTAATAAATCTATTGAAAACAACAAAGAATCTTTTATTGTCCTTGACTGTTTCTGCCTTGTTCATTCATTGACCCCAGGTACATGGTACATAACAGGTACTCATCAAATATTTGTTTAAATAAAGAAATATAAAACACTTAATAGCCAGTGTTGTGCTGGTAATGTTTACCAACCAGTTCTCTGAGGAAGGGGCTGACTTATGGCATCTGCTGACCAATTTCTGATATTTGTGGTCTAAAATTCACCATGGTAGATATCAAGCTACCAATGTGATGTCAACTGGTTCGCATTTCTGAACATCTATCAATGAGTGCTCATAAACCAGATAAAGCTAAGCTAGTCTAAACCAGTTCCTGACAAAAATATGTGAGTTTGCTTTTGGTTAAATATAAAAATTAGAAGCCTTTATAAAGGCATTGTCTCAATTTATAATCATAGAACATATTTCCAGGTTTTTAGACACATTTTAACCTGGAAATTAAAAGTATGAGAATAGTTCTGCATATTTTTGCTTATTTATTTTTATTTCTATACACATGAGGGGTTTGATTGCAGTTCTGTTCAGTAGATGTATTGTCTGGTGGTGAAGACTGGGCTTTTAGTGTAATGTCACCTAAATAATGTACATTGTACCCATCAAGTAGTTTAGCATTATTTGCCCCACCCTTTCTCACTTTTGAGTGTTCAGTGTCTATTATTCTACACTGTACGTCCATGTTGCACATTATTTAACTCCTACTTATAAGTGAGAACATGTAGTATTTGGCTTTCTGTTTCTGAATTGTTTCACCTAAGATAATGGCCTCTAGTTCCATCTTTGTTGTGGCAAAAGACATGATTTCAATCTTTTTAATGGCTGAATAGTATTCGTGTGTGTATTTTGTGTGTGTGTGTGTGTATGTGACATTTTCTTTAACCACTCATTCACTAAATGGACACTTAGATTGGTTCCATATCTTTGTCATTGTGAATAGTGCTATGATAAACATATGAGTGCAGTATTTGTTTTTTAATACACTGACTTATTTTTCTTTGGGTAGATACCCAGTCTACCCAAAGGAAAGTGGGATTGCTGAATCAAAAGGCAATCCTACTTTTTATTCTTTGGGAATCTCCATTGTGTCTTTATATAGGCTCTACTAATTTACATTTCTGTCAACAGCAAGCAAGCATTCCTTTTTCTCTACATCTTTGCCAGCATCTATTACTTGTTTTGTTTTTTTTTTTTTTGAGTTGGAGTCTCACTCGGTTGCCAGACTGGAGTGCAGTGGCCGCTCCCGGAGCCTGCTGGGCTCCGGCGATCCTTCCGCCTCAGCCTTCTGAGTAGCCGGAATTACAGGCATGTGCTACCACGCCCGGCTGATTTTTTGATGTATTGTAGAGGTGAGGTCTCGCTGCCCAGGTGGGTCTCGAACCTACGGGCTCAGGCAATCCACTCACCTCAGCCTCCCAAAGGCGCGGGATTACAGGCTGAGCCACTGCGCCCGGCTTTATTTTTTTATTAATAGTCATTCTGACGGGTATAAGATGATATCTCATTGTGGTTTCAATTTGCATTTTTCTGATGAATGATGATGTTGAACTTTTTAAAATATGCTTGTTACCTGTTTGTCTTCTTTCGAAAAATGTCTATTCATGTTATTTGCCCACTTTTTAATGAGGCTGTTTGTTTTGTTGTTGTTATTGAGTTGTTTGAGATCCTTGTTAATTCTGAATATTAGACCTCAGTTGGATGCATAGTTTGCAAATATTTTCTTTCATTTTGTAGGTTTTCCGTTCTTTCCACTGATTATTTCTTTTGCTGTGCAGAAGCATTTTAGTCTAATTAGGCTACATTTGTCTAGTTTTACTTCATTGTTTGTGCTTTTGAGGTCTTAGTCATGAATTATTTGCCTGGTCTAATGACCAGTGGAGTTTTTCCTAAGTTTTCTCCTACTATTTTTATAGTTCCAGGTCTTACATTTAAATCATTAATCTGCCATAAGATGATTTCTATTTCTATGATGAAAGACAGGAGTCCAGTTTTATTTTTCTGCATATGACAATCCAATCTATTCAGCACCATTTGCTGAAAAAGGCTTACTTTCTCCAGTGTACATTTTTGTTAATTTTGTCAAAGATCAGTTGGCTATAGATATGTGCCTTTATTTCAGGGTTGTATGTTGATATATTTGTCTAGTTATACACCAATATCATGCTATTAAAAAAAAAGACAAAAATCCAAATAAACATACTCATAAATGAAAAAGGAGATATTACAACTGATAGCCCAGAAATATAAAAGCACATCACATACTACTGTGAAAACTAAATGCTCACAAACTAGAAAAGTTAGAGGAAATGGATGAGTTCCTGGAAACACACACCCTCCCAAGTTAGTACTAGAAAGAATTAGAAATCCTAAACAGACCAATGTTGAGCAATGAGATTGAATCATTAACTAAAGATCTTCCAAAAAAACAAGAAGCTCAGGATCAGCTAGATTCATAGCCAAATTCCTCCAAATATACTAAGAAGAAATTGTACCAAATTCTCCTGAAATTGTTCAAAAAATAGAGAAGGAAGGAATTATTTCTAACTCATTCTTAAAAGCCGGTATCACCCTTATATCAAAGCCAGACAAGCTTTGATATAAGGACACAACAAAAAAAGAAAACTGTGGGCCCAAATCCCTGCTGAACATAGATGTAAAAGTCCTCAACTAAGTGCTAGTAAACCAAATCTAACAGCACACACACACACACAAAATACTCATAATGATCAAGTGGATTTTATTCTAGGAATGGAAGGGTGTTTCAACAAATGCAAGTCAATAAATATAATTCATCACAGTAACATAATTCAGGACAAAAATCATATGATCACCTCAACAAATGCAAAGAAAGCATTTGATAAATATCAGCATCCCTTCAGATAAATACCCTCAACAAACTAGAGACAGAAAGAGCATACGTGAACAAAATAAAGGCCACATGCAACAAATCCACAGGCAACTTCATAAAGAATGGAGAAAAGTAGAAATCAACCCCCCACCCCAAGACCTGGAACAGGACAAGGATGCCCACATTCACGACTCCTACTCAGCTTATTACTGGATAGCCCAGCCAGAGCAATCAGGCAAGAGAAAGAAATGAAAAGCATCCAAATTGGGAAGAAGGAAGTAAAATTATCTCGGTTCACTGATATGATCTTGTACCCATAAAACTGTGAGGACTCCTCCAAAAAAACTCTTAGATTTGATAAATTCAGTAAAGTTTCAGGATACAAAATCAATATATAAAAATAAGTAGCATTTCTATTCATCGTTAATGATCAATAAGAAAACCAAATCAAGATGGCAAATCCATTTATTATGGCTGCAGAAAAATTAAATAGCTAGAAATATATTTAACTAAGGAGATGAAAGATCTTTACAAGGAAAACTATAATACACTGATGAAAGAAATTGTAGATGACACAAAGAAATGAAAAATTATTTCAAGCTTATGTTTTCAAATTATTAATATTAAAGTGACCATATTTCTTAGTCTACAAATTCAGTACAGTCCTCATCAAAATACCAATGTCGTTTTTCACAGAATTAGAAAAAAACAATCCTAAAATTTATATGGAACCTAAAAAGAAGTCTGAATTGCTAAAGCAATTCTAAACAAAGAGAAAAAAGCTGGAGACATCACATTGCAGTTTCTGCGAATTTAAACTTAATCCCCATGATAATACCCTGAGGCATGTTCTGTAGTTTTACATGTCTCAAAGATGAGGAAACTGAGGCATAGAATAGAATTTGTTTTAGGTAACACAACTGGTAAATGACAGAGCCAAAATTTAGTAATTTGCCTCCAAGTCTTGAACTCATAATGATCATGCTATATTGCCTCTTGTGTGAATGATAAAATACATTTTAATGTTTCTTCTCAAACTTACACTCAACCATAAAGGTTTGGTGATTGACCAGCCATTTGTTGATTTAGTCCCTCTGGTTTTTTGTTTGTTTTGATGCAACATTTTAATAGGCAGAAGATTTGTAATCATAGCCACAAAGAAAACCAGAGGTTGTGAAGCCTTTGGAGATTCAGCTGTGAAGCTTTTGCAGTAGTTATTTGTCTAGTGGAGAAGCTAGTTAAATACAGCATTTTAGTACAAGATGTAAATGTATTTTCCACGCAGACAGTACAGTTATATTACAAGCTGAATCAGAAGTCTCACACTAATTAGGAGCATCTTTAACCTCTGTCCCCCCACAAGTAAAGAGAGCCTACAATAAATAACCTATAATAATTACTGAGTTAATTTTTAAATTTCCAAATGTATTATTTAAGATTCTTTAAATTTATTTTACCTTTACCCTGAAGTGAACAATAACTTTCCCACATACTAAATTTGCACCCAATTGGAGTTTTTGCTCTTCTGTACCAAACTGATGTTTTTTGATCTGTGACAATCTGAGAGGATGTCTTCATGTAATTATAGAATACTCATCAAACAAGAGACCAAGGGACATTGGGGAAATATAGTCACTTGTGAAAAAAAAAAATTTCTAAGCTTGCCAGTTAGATTCTTCAGGTGTTTGTCTTTCTAGCACTAGAGCCTAATTCTTATCACTGGTGAAGAATCATTTATCATCTATCATTCCACTGCCTCGATTTAATCATTATAGAGCCCTTTCCATATTAATTGCAATGTTGCAACATGGAGGTCCTCAATATGTGGCACACAAATTATTGAAACTTAGTTAAAAGGTCTGTAGGATATTAGTCATGTTTATTACAGGACAATCTAAACATTTACAATAGAATTCTTATGTGAGAGACTTTCTCCAGATTTCAGCTGTAGCCCAAAACATATCAAATTTCTTGCACAGTAACACTTCTGAATCCATCTTCTACATTCACACTTCAGAGGTCTGTGGGCAGAGGTTAGTAGGCTGAGAAAGAAGGTAGCGAGCCTGGTCAGGAACCAAAGCAACTAGAACTCAAATCCTGAAAGGGATATGAAAGTTTAACAAAGCCTGGATACAAGGTCAAGACCAATATGCCAAAGGATGAATGAAAGAGTGGGAACCAAAGCGCCAGTTTGGAAATATCAGAAATGTAAGGAGAGTGAGATATAAACAGTATCACAGTAGATGCCTGGGTATTTGTGAGAGTATTTTTTGTGGGTAACATATACTCCTCAGGATATGTGAGACCATGAGAAAGGGTCACTGCTCAACAGACACTATCTTCAACATGAGCAAGGACTTAAAATGGATAGAGGAGAATGGGATGTGACTGAATACACGTGGGCGATAAGACTAAGGTGGGTAGATGTTGAACTGATGAACTGAATCAGTGTCTTTGCCTCTTTCTTCAACTTCAGTCCAACTACCAAACTAACTTTCTTTGGAAGTTCAAGAACTGGTGCTTAGAAGACATTTTTAGTGACCCAAGTTTTTCTGGGACCCAAATGGAAAGAGCCAACCCTCAACTTTAACATATCTCAAGGCATAGAACTTGGCCCACCGAGAACTTTATCTGAGATGATAGAAGTATCATTTAAAAGGATGGGTTGATTTTGGGAATTGACTTAAGCCCAAATGGATAAAAGGAGAATCATAAGAAATTGCAATATGAGTTGTGTCAACAAATCCTAAAAAATGACATAGAAGGGATGTGTGTGGACAAGTGTAAAAGTTTTCCAAAGTTTGGCTGGAGAGTATAGGAAATAAAAAAGGAAATAAAACATTCTACAATTTTTGTAATTTTTGAGGTGGCCAGTGAGAGAAGAGGCCAGTGGTAACCTGGTAAAGTTTAACAACTGGAAATCTTTCTCTCTCTGTTACGTATTTAGAAGAGAGGTATGTATTCACATTAAGCTGTTAGGAATGTGTACTTTAATACCAGTGGAACTGAAAACTGTAGCAGAAATTAGAAATTTGCAAATTGCTATTTTAATTTCATCAAACCAAACCAAGTAAGAAAAAAACTAAAGAAGAAACTTCAAAATAATATAATAAGCACCAAATATGAGTCAAATTAAAAGTAGAGTCAGATTATAAATGACTCAACAAAAGCTGACCTAATCAATGCGGGCTTTAAGATACAGCCAGCAGGGGACTCTGATAAGGTTTAACCAGAAAATCACCTCTCTTCTGATTAACACTTGTTCTCATCCGTATGTCTCCCTTAACTGTCCTTTTTCACTGCTGGCTGTGTCCATTTTACTCCCTTTTCAAGGTTTAGTCTCAATTCCATTAAAGCTCTTTCATGACAGCAAGAACACAAATGAGACCATAGGAGTTTCAATCTTTGTCCTATTGAATATTGTCTGCATAACCTTGGGTGAGTCATTTAACCTCTAGTGCCTCAGTTTCCTCATACATGCTATGTGGATAATTGTAAGCCGATGTATTCAAGGCCCTTTGAAGAGGTTCTGGCATTAAGGCACACTTAAGTGTAAGCCTTGCTATTGTCTCCTTTCCCCCTCAGGAGATTCAGACAAGAAACCATGCTTGATTCTCATCTTAAGTTTGTCAGCCCATTGTGGAAACTCAGGAATCAGAACTAACCAAATGAGAGACAACTCTACAGGTGCTAGCAGGAGTGAAACTGTCCACATCCTCCTTTAGGCTGTATTCTCAATACATTAGACCACAGTGGATGAGCATCACAGGCCCTGCAGGCATTTTATCCATTTATTACTTTTTCTCTGAATACTTAAAGTGTGTACCATACAATTTTACACTTACTTTAATTCTCACTTGTATTGTTTTTTGACCAAGTTAAAAAAAATATTGTTTACTCATTGTGGTTAGACTATTGGTTAAGATTTTAAGTACAGTATCACATTTAATGAAAGAGATCTCACTGTCTGGAAGGAAAAAAAAGTGAGTTTCAGAGAGGTAAAGTAACGGGTTCCATATTCCAAAGTTAAAAGATGGTGGAGATTGTGGTTAAAGTCAAGTCTGCCTGGTTTCTGAGGTTTGGCCCAGAACTCCTGCACATTCACTGTAGTCCTGAGACAGAAAGTTCCCTCAGAACAGTGACCATGACTTCCACTGCACAGTCACATCAGGCTGAGAACAGAAGGCAATATTTACTGATTAATCTTTTAATCCAGGAATGTTTAAAACTGAACATGGTCCTATTTCCTTCAGACCCATTAAATAACTTTAATATCTCAAATGTATTTTTACACGTGGATACAGAACTGTTTTTAGTTGTCCTCTTGTAGAAATCAGTTTTCATGCATCTGGAATAGTTGAGACATGATAAAAGACAAAGAAATAAATACAGTTTAGCTGAGGGTATCATCTTACACCAAAACGTACAGAGAAAAAGCAATTTTTTTGAAACTCATTGCTTTCTCAACATGATTCCTTTAAAGTAGGAAAGTGCTATCCACTGCCTTCTTTGATTCTACCTGTCATCATTATAACTCCAGACCTAGGGACTACCTGCCAATGGACTGTCTGCCAATCTGAGGCAGTACCAGAGACACCCACCTGATGACCACCCGGAGCCAGTGTCTCCTCCTCTCCACCTGTCCCCTGCTCAGTTCTCCTGTGAACACACAGCCTGATGCTGCAGTACTGTTACTACACCCACTTGCTGACTCTGCATGGATGTCTCTTGGGTCCTGTCCTTATCCTTATCCAGGTGATAACCATTCAGCAATACCTTTGATCTCAGGTGCTGATTCTCTTTTGCTATGTGCACTATTTAGCTGGCTATCATTAAATTTAAGTGTACCATGTGAGACATAGAGATTATATTATGCCCAGATGAATCATTTAATTCTAACATTCTTGAAACTTAATTATGCATAACCATTGCTCCTGGCATTTTTATTTGGATGTGATTCCTTTTTAAGCATTGGTTTAGAAATAAGTGCTTGCTTTCCAAGGAAATGTATGTTTCTTCTCCCAGAGACAAGGAGCTGAAATTATTTATAATATAAATCTCTGCAATTTTATATAAATCCCCTGAGAATTACATTTTTCACTGGTTTGCTTTCTGTCAATCATTTCAAATGTGGTTGACACAGAGTTTATATTTGTGCTGAAAAGACTGATTTCAAAACCACAAGCTTTTTTTCCC
Organism: Carlito syrichta; assembly: GCF_000164805.1. NCBI lineage: Eukaryota > Metazoa > Chordata > Mammalia > Primates > Tarsiidae > Carlito > Carlito syrichta. The sequence continues at coordinate 289,093 of NW_007247677.1, read as the reverse complement.
TGGCAATATTGTG
>NW_007247677.1:261641-289060 GCF_000164805.1 Carlito syrichta | reverse complement strand
ACCTGCTGGGCTCCGGTGATCCTTCCGCCTCAGCCTTCCGAGTAGCTGGAATTACAGGCATGCGCTACCATGCCCGGCTGATTTTTTGATTTATTGTAGAGATGAGGTCTTGCTGCCCAGGCGGGCCTCGAACCCGCGGGCTCAGGCAATCCGCTCACCTCAGTCTCCCACTGTGACTTCCTGATTTCAAATATCTAGCCTCCAGAACTGTGAGAGACAAAATTTCTTTTGTTTTAAGCCACCCAGTTTACAGTGCTTACACCTCTGGGGAATGAAAACACCTCTCCACTGCTCGGGCCTATTCTACAGTTCTCCAGACTAACAATAATGAAGAGGAGTTAATATTCAGAAAAGAAAGGGATAAGATTATATTCCCAAGCTTTCACCAATGAGTAAATCTTTTCATGGTACACTGCATTGGTATCCAATGTATTCCTGTTTTCTTGATCAACCAGTCAGGTTCTTTGTCACCCCACCTAAATAGCAGACCAAAGAGACCTGGCATTGCTGGTGACCTGGAACAGAATCACGGGTGACTGGTAGATCTTTGTAGGTGTGGCAGGGAGAGCGGTCAGGTGACTTCTTTGTTCTCCTAGTGGTTCTTTGGGTATCAAATGAGGTGAGTTCCAAAGCATGCATGAGGCCAATAGGGTATTTAAAAAAGATAAAAGAGGATGATTGTACTGCCATGATATGAAAAACTCAAAAGCCCCTATCTAACTCTCCACCCTTCCATCTATTAGCCACAATTCTGGATTCAAAAGCAAAAGGCTCTGAGTACAACAGAAAGAGCATCTTATCAGAAGACCAAAATGAGGGACTGGCCATGTTTTTTTTAGTTTGATTTTGTTTCTAATTGACATATAATAATTGTGCATATTTATGGAGTACGGTGTGGTTGCAGTACATGTATGCATTGTGTAATGATCAAATCAGCATGATTAACATATCTATTACTACAAAACAATTGTCATTTTTTCATTGTGAGAACATCCAGAGTCCTGTCTTCCAGCTATTTTGAAATATAGACCACATTATGGTTGTATAGCCTCCCTTCTGTGCAATAGAACACCAGAGCTGGCTTGGCAGGGGGACCACAGGAAGGCTGAGGTGAGCAGTGGCAGCTTTGGTATTTTTTTAAAAAGATTTTCCAAAAGGAATTTAGAGAATCAAAATCCTGACAGGGGTCTAGCAGTAGATTAAGTTGGAGAACTTTGCCTTTAGGTGAAAGAGAAAAGAAACAGAGACCTGTTTTTCTGGAATTTGCCAAATACACCCAGAGTGGGGGTAGAGGAGCTTCAATTCAACTCAAAACTCATTTCCTGAGCTCCTAGTAGGCTCAAGATACTATACTGGGGGCTGGATACTAAAGGATGAGCAGATACAGCTCCTGCCCTTGAAATGCTCCTTCCCATCTCATACCGGAACATGAGTCATGTTTCTAACTCAGGGTATGAGGCAGAAAGAGAGAAGCACCACTACAAAGAAGTACAAACAATTGCTAATGCTTATGTTGAGTGCTCACTCGTGCCAGGCATGAGTCTAAGCAGTTTATGTCTATTCATTTCTCTCATGCTTACCATAACCTTTTCGTACTATTATGATGCTCCTTTTATAATCAGGTTCAGAGAGGTTAAGTTACCTGCCCAAGTAGCACAGTCAGCAGGCAGCTTGGCAGGAATTTGAACATAAGTTGTCTCCAGAGCCCACATGACTACACACTTGTTGCAGAATACTGTTTCTGGCTGGCAGGGGCAGGGATTTAATATATTTCTAATGGCAGAGAATGTACTTTGACAAATGCTTTGAGGCATAGCTAGGCAACACAAGTCTCCAGAAACCATGGATGAGTGAGGGTTTCCCTCTCTGTGGCTAGAATCCTAAGTAATCGTGTGGCATTTGGACACTAAGTCTCAGAGGAAGCGAGTAGATAATGATCAATTGCTGAAATCCTTTCTACCTCTGGTATCATGAATCTGGAGTCCCAGAGTGCAAAAACCAGTAAGTCACAATGGAGACAGCGGTCTTGCATACAAGATAAAGGAAGTAAGGAGTTGATAGGCACATAACTGGTGAAAGTGACTGTATGAATAAATCTGAAGAACAAATCACCAAAGCTGGTTTCAAGTAATTGTCAGCTTCTGTTACAACTTTTTTCAATATCAATCTTTGGGGTAAGTAGTATGTCAGAAAACCTTAACCTTAGAGGAATTTGTTGGCTATGTGACATAAATGAATGCATCTCCACCTGATTTTTTAAAAACTTGTTTCCAATTTAGTGACAAAGTCCATTAATTTGGGCATTCTGAAGATAAATGACTAAAAAGGAAGAAACAGGAAACCAGAAGATGCAATTCCCCTTTGGCGCCATTTAGTCTAAGACCAGTTCTGGTTTGAGGAAGGGAAGGGAACTGTGAGTTCCTTATTTTTCCTACTGGGTCGAGGGCCCAGTGCCACCACAGGGTCGACATTAGCTCCAGTTCTTTATTTAGCAAAATGAAAACTCCATGAATATCCTGGCACTCAGAGGCACGAGTTGGCTCCTCCAAACTGAGACCTCTGCTATTTAAGGACTCTACAAAACAGAAAAATGTGTATTACCAAATAACTTATTTAGAGAAAATATTGAAAAAAGATCTAGAGAGAACTGTTTGTTTTAATATGGTCTGTTTACAATGCATTATTACTGGACTGCAGAGTGTGTGCTAAGGGAACAAAAATGCATTTGCATTTTTTCAGGGTCAAAATAGCCATGTACAGCCAGCACCACAACAATCTCTCTTGCAGTTATTTTTCTTCTCTCTTTTTTTCTGGCATTTGATAGATTCTAGAAGTTCATCTAATTCGACCTTTGGCTAAACTGCCATTATTGCTATGAAAATATAGTCTTCTCTTAAATGAGGCTTCTTTCCCATAAGGAGTCAGTTTCTCTTAAGTCAATGGTTCTCAAACTTTAACATGCACCAGAAATACCTGGATGGTTTAAGAAAGCACGCACCAGATTCCATTCCTAGGTTTTCTGATTGTAGGTATGAAATAGAGCCCAAAACTTTTATGTCCTACAACGTCCTAGATGATGCTGATATTGCTAGACCAAGGATCACACCTTGAGATCCACTGTTCTACACATAGTGCAGGAAGCATTTAGTTGTAGATATTCTGGAATAATTCAGAAAGAAAAGAGTGTGAGGGCTACCTGACAGTCCTCAGGCCTTGGATGGACACTGATGGATCAAACTAACCAGTGTGTGTTACCTCCTGACCACTGGAATTGGTATTAAAATGCCATGTGACCCTACTCAGAATAGTAAACCAGACTTCAAGCTTTGGCTTCCCTGTTGAGAGAGAAAGTTCTTTCTTTTCCTCCCGGTCATAAGCTCAAAGAATATGATACCAGGATCTGAGATAACCATCTTTTATCTATGGAAGTACAACCTAGATAGTAATAGACCAATACAGCAAGGGAAACAGAACCAAGTTAGAGACTAAGAAAACCCAATTCTACTGTCAACATTTGCACCTCTACATCCAACTGAACCCTGGTCTTACCAATTATGTGAGCCAGTTAATTACCTCTTTGGCTAAAGTCGTTTGGGTTGGGTTATATGCCATTTGCAAGAAAAGAATCCTGAATGGTTCACTTATTTCATGGACTTGTATTGCACAGACTCGTATAGTTTTTTAGCTCTCATCAATTAATGCTGCCAAGGGAGGCTCTCTAGTGCAAGTGCCTAAACTCCATATTTAATAATCCAGCTCCCAAGTCTAACCATCTATTTACCTTCTTTCTTTGGTAATTAATCTAACTCATGAACTTCTATCATGCAACATTCATGCTATCCAACCCTAGACTTCATGCTTCTAGGTATAGAAATATACATACTTGTACACTTACCTGCTTAACTCCCTAGAATACTTGCATTCTGAAGCACAGCACTATGAAAATGCATGTCAAAAGCGGAAAAAAAAACACCTCCTGCCGGGCTCAGTGGCTCAGCCTGTAATCCCGTGCCTTTGGGAGTCTGAGGTGAGTGGATTGCCTGAGCCCGTGGGTTCGAGACCCGCCTGGGCAGCGAGACCTCATCTCTACAATAAATCAAAAAATCAGCCGGGTGTGGTAGCGCATGCCTGTAATTCCGCCTCAGCCACTCGGAAGGCTGAGGCGGAAGGAGCCCAGCAGGTCGAGGCTGTGGTGGCTGGGAGCGGCCACTGCACTCCACGCTGGGCGACAGAGTGAGACTCCAACTTAAAAAAAAAAAAAAAAAAAGAACACCTCCTTACTGAGATAAAGCTGAAAAGTTCTGGTGGCTATACTTCTCATTCTTTATCCAATCTATGAAGTCAAAAGCACTAATAACTTTAGCCTTTGAGTATTTTTGAGGTTTCTATAATTTCAGGGTTTTGTGATTGACCCAGAGACTCTTCGAGCCAAACACTTGCTGATAGCATGCTGCCACATCCTGGAGTTGGGATGAGTATCCTAGCATTCATGCCATATGAGTAGCTGTCCATGAATGAGTAGGATATCAACCAGAGCATGCTGCATTTTGGAGAGACTTAATAAATGTGGAATCCAATTGGTTTCCATATAATCAGTAAATAAGCATGTCTTTAGTGCCCATAAAATACCTGGAATTCTAAATATATAGTGGTATAAAAAATAAATGTAATCCTTATCTTAAGGAAAAATGCAATCCAGTGGGAAAGACAAGACCAAAATACTAATGAAACAAATATGGAAAATGAGAATAAAAGCGCTACTATTATTTTTCAATAAGGTGCCAGAGCATACATGAACCAATCGATGCATTACTCAAAAATTTTAAAAAGGCAGCCACATTTGACTTTACAGCTGTTTTTGTTTGTTTGTTTGTTTGTTTGTTTGTTTGTTTGTTTTGGAACTGTCTTCATAGTCAGCCCACTGCCATTCATATTTGTGGCAAATACGATTGGTGATCTACTCCATTCCAATTTCATCCTTGTCATCAGAACCCCCATTTTGCTTTGGAAAGAAATGTGCTCCAGTGTGAGCTATAAATCATGATTGATCTAAGTCATTCATGATAAGCCTATTCCTGGCTTTCCCAGTGCTTTTGCTGGAATGTCACTGGAGCCGGATAAAAAAGGAAGACACTGGCTATGTTTGTTGCCCTTGCCCTTCTGTGTATATAGAGGTTATACCTGGAGGTAGACCAGTCAGTCACCTTGTGACCCTGGGGCAGCAGTCATGAATGAAAGATCAAAACAATTGCAGCAATGCGAGCTCTGACATCACTAAGCAATTTATACCCATGTCAGAGACTTGGACTTCTTATTATGTTACAAAAATTAATTCAATTTTTAGCCAGCATAGGTAGACTTTTTTATTACTTGAAGCTGAATACAATGCTGTGGTATAACATTAAAGTCTCTCTCTCTCTCTCTCTTTTTTTTTTTTTTATTAATCAGGCCTGACCAGCAAACGTATTCTCCAACTTTAATTCAAATTTCTTTAGGCTATTGTCAAAACTCATAACGTCTCTCAAAGTATGCTGAGGTTTGCAAAAGGAATGAATTGTCATCCTTGAGTTTTACAAGACAACTTTGAGAGATGTCTTCAATGATGGAATTTTGTTTTGTTTTTAATTTTTAAATTTTTAATTTTAAAATTGTGGAGTACAATTCAGGATTAGGTATACAAATATTCATTATGCAGGTAACCTTGTTGATGAGATGTGTCCCCCTCTTCCCCAGGCAGATTCCCACTACTGCCAATCCCACCTCCCCAACCCCCCACCTCCCTGCTACTGTCAATCCTTTTCTTATAGTATTTTGATAGTTGTTCAAGGTTCACTTATGAGTGAGAACATGTGATACTCAGTTCTTTGTTTCTGTGAGAGATCACTCAGTATTTTTTTTTTTTTTTAGTTGGAGTCTCACTCTGTCGCCCAGACTGGAGTGCAGTGGCCGCTCCCGGCCACCGCAACCTTGACTGCTGGGCTCTGGTGATCCTTCCGCCTCAGCCTTCTAAGTAGCCGGAATTACAGGCATGCGCTACCAAGCCCGGCTGACTTTTTGATTTATTGTAGAGATGAGGTCTCGCTGCCCAGGCGGGTCTCAAACCCACGGGCTCAGGCTATCCACTCACCTCAGCCTCCTAAAGGCGCGGGATTACAGGCTGAGCCACCGAGCCCGGCTTATCACTCAGTATTATAGACTCTAAGTCCATCCAGGTTGCTGCGAAGTTCATGATTTTGTTCTTCTTTATGGCTGCACAATATTCCATTGTGTATATGTACCACATTTTTTAATCCAGTCCTCTTTTGATGGACAGCCTGGTTGGTTCCATGTTTTTGCTGTTGTGAACAATGCTGTGATAAACATATGTGTGCAGTTATCTTTTTTATAGTGTGATTTGGGTATATTCCCAGTAGGGGGATTGTGGGGTCATATGTAAGGTCAATTTTTAGAACTTTTAGGAATTGTCACACTGTTTTCTACAGAGGCTGTACTAGTTTACACTCCCACCAACAGTGTAGAAGTGTTCCCTTTTCACCACATCCTCTCCAGCATCTGTTATTGTTTGAATTATTGATGATGACCATTCTGACTGGAGTTGGGTCAGTATAGTTTTATTTTGCATTTCTTTGATGACTAGTGAGACTGAACATTTTTTCATGCATCTGTTGGCTGCTCGTATGTCTTCTTTTGAGAACTGTCTATTCATATCTTTTGCTCACTTTGTAATGGGGCTGTTTGCTATTTTCTTTTCAGCACGTTTGTGTTTCTTGTAGATCCTAAGTGTTACACCTTTGTCAGACATACAGTCGGCAAATATTTTTTCTCAGTCTGTGGGCTGTCTCCCTGCTCTCTTGATGGTTTCTTTGGCTTTGCAGAAGCTTGTCGGTTTAATGAGTTCCCACTTGTCTATCTTATCTCTTATGGCATGGGCACTTGGGGTTTTGATCAGGAATTGGTTGCCAGTTCCAATTTCCATACGGGTGTCTCCTGCATTTTCTAAGGTTCTTATAGTTTGAGGTTTTATGTTTAGGTCTCTGATCCCATCCCTTAAGAGTTGATTTTTGTGTACGGGGATAGGTAGGGGTCCTGTTTCAATCTTTTGCATGTGGTCAGCCAGTTTTCCCAGCACCATTTACTGAATAGGTTCTCCTCTCCCCAGTGGTTGATGGTGAAGGCTTTGTTGAAGAAGAGTTGGTTGAGAAATTGAAGTTTTACTTCTGGAATCTCAATTCTATTCCATTGGTCTATATTCCTGTTCTTGTACCAGCACAAGGCTGTTGTGATTTTTTGTAGCTTTATAATAAAGCTTAAAGTCTGGAAGTGTGATACCTCATACTTTGCTTTTTTTGCTGAGGATTGTTTTGGCTATGTGTGGTTGCTTATGTTTCCATATGAATTCCTGTATTGTTGTTTCTAGGTCTGAGAAGAATGTTGCTGGTAATTTGATGGGTATTACGTTAAAACTGTAGATTGCATTAGGTGGAATGGACATCTTAACAATGTTGATTCTTCTAATCCATGATCATGGAATATTTTTTCACTTGTTTGTGTCATCTTTCATTTCCTTGAGCAGTGTGCTGTAGTTTTCATTGTAAAGGTCTTTCATGTCTATGGTTTGGAAGATGTCAATGTATTTCTTTTTGTGTGTGTGTGGCTATTGTGAATGAAATTGTGCTTTTTATTTGGGTTTCTGTTTGTTTATTTTTGGTGTGTAGAAATGCAATTGTCTTTTGCACATTTATTTTATACCCTGACACTTTGCCGAAGTCCTTTATCAGTGCAAGGAGGTTTTTGACAAATTCTCTTGGTTTTTTGAGGTATAGTATCATGATGTCTGCAAAGAAGGATAAGTTGATTTCCTCTTTTCCTATTTGGATATCCCTGATTGCCTTCTCTTCTCTGATTGTTCTAGGTAGGACTTCCAAAACTATGTTGAACAGGAGAGGTGACAGTGGGCCCCCGTGTTTTGTTCCAGTTTTCAGGGGAAATGGTTCCAATTTCTGTGTTTAGCAGTACGCTGCCTGTGGGTTTCTCGTAGATGGCTCTTACTATTTTGAGGTATGTTCCATCTATGCCAGGATGCTCGAGGATTTTTCTCAAGAAGTGGTGCTGGATTTTACCAAATGCTTTTTCTGCATCTAATGATATAATCATGTGGTTTTTGTTTTTATGTCTGTTGATGTATTTAATTATTTTTATGGTCTTACAAATGTTGAACCAGTCTTGCATCCCAGGGATGAAGCTTACTTGGCCATGGTGGATGATTTTTGAGATGTGTTGTTGAATCCAGTTTGCTGGGATCTTGTTGAGAATTTTAGCATGTATGTTTATAAAGGATATTGTCCTGTAGTTCTCTTTCCTTGTTGGATCTTTACCTGGCTTGGGTATCAATGTGATGTTTAGCTTAATAAAATGATTTGGGAAGAGTTCCATCTTTCTCAATCACCTGGAATACTTTCAACAGGATTGGTATCAGTTCCTTCTATGTTTTGTACAATTCTGCCAAAAAGTCATCTGGTCCAGGGTTTTTTTTTTTGTAGGTAGTTTTCTTATGGCATAAACAATTACCTGGATTGTTCTTGGTCTATTTAGGGTCTCGATTGCCTTATTTCAACCTGGGGAGGTTGTGTGATGTCAGAAAGTTCCTCCATTTCCTTAACATTTCAAGTTTGTTTCCATACAAGTGTACATAGTAGTCTCTGATAATCTTTTGTATTTCTCAGGGTCAATTGTAACTTCATCATTTCTGTTTCTGATTGTGTTTATTTGGACTTTTCCTCTCTTTTTCTTGGTCAAAGTAGCTAGGGGACCATCAATCTTGTTTATTCTCTCAAAGACCAGCTTTTTTTTTTCATTTATCTTTTGTATTGTCTTTTTGTCTTCTATGTTCCAGATTTGGGCTTTTATTTCGGTGATCTGGATTCTTCTGCTGAAGTTAGGGTTTTGGTGTTCTTGCTTTTCCAGTTTCCTAAGGTGTCTTGTTAGGCTGTTAACTTATGATCTTTCTGTTTTCTTCTTGTGTATTGTAGAGATATGAATTCCCCTCTTACTACTGTTTTCATGGCATCCCAGAGGTTTTGGTAAGATGTTTCTTCATTTTCATTTGTTTCATTTGTTTAATCTCTGTTTTGTTTTCCATGTTGCTTAACATCATGTTGTTTAGTGTCCATGTGTTTGTGGGTTTGGGGGGAACTTTGTGGGTGATGATATTTATTTTTATTCCACTGTGGTCTGAGAAGGTGCATGACAGAAATTCAATCTTATGAAATTTATTTATGCTTGATTTATGGCCAAGGATGTGATCAATCTTACAGTACATTTCATACCATGATGAGTAAATGTATATTTTGTGGTCATTGGGTCTGTAGGTATCTATTAAGTCCATTTGGCCAAGAATCACATTGAGGTTCTGAATCTCCTTGCTGATTTTTTGTCTTGATGATCTGCCCAAGGTTGTGAGTGGTGTATTAAAGTCCTCAGCTATGATAGTGTTAGAGTCAATATTTTCATTGAGTTTGTCTAGAAACTGCTTTATGAAAGATGGTGCTCCTATGTAGGGTGCATATATGTTTAGGGTGAATATTTCTTGTTGATGAATTGAAACTTTTATCATTATATAGATTTCATCTTTTTATCTTTTTTCACCTTCCTCGTCTTTTTAAATTTTTGATAGTTTAACGGGTATTTTTCAGATATTAAGATCGCAACTCCTGCTTTCTGTTGTGTTCCATTCACCTGAAATTTTGCTTCCAATCCTTTTACTTTGAGTTTGTAATTGTCCTTTCTGGTGAGATGGGTCTCTTGGAGACAATATATTGTTGCCTCATATTTTATCCATTTTTTTCATTCTATGTCTTTTCAGTGGTGCATTTAGTCCATTCACATTCAGGCTAATTATTGAAATGTGAGAGTTTATCCCTGTCATGAAGTCTTATAAAGTTGTTATTGTTCCTGTTTATTTGTTATTTTTATTTTGATTTTTGGGCTGATTCATGTGTGTTTTCAATCTTTTTCTTGCACTCTTGTGAAGAACATTGTCATTCTTTTTTCCCTTTCTTCTGTGTTTAATACTTTCCCTAATGTTTCTTGTAGAGCTGGTCTAGAGGCAGCAAAAGTTCTTAGGGATTGAATGTTTGGGAAAGATTTTAATTCTCTCTCACTGATGAAGTTTAGCTTAGCTGGGTAGGTTATTCTTGGTTGAAATTGTTTATCTTTGAGAACTTTGAAGACTGGGCTCCAAGTTCTCCTAGCCTGAAGTGTTTCTGTAGATAAGTCTGCTGCTATTCTAATTTGTCTTCCACAGTAGGCAGTCTGAACTTTTTCTCTTACTGTCTTTAGGAATTTTTCTTTTATACTACTTTGTTTAGGTGAATTACTATGTGTCTAAGAGTTGGTCTCTCATTTTTGTCTTGCAGGGGTTCTCTGAATCTCTTGTGTTAGAATGTTCATATCACTGATGAGATAAGGAAAATTTTCTTGAATAATTTCATGGAATGTTTATTCCAGGGTGGTTTCTTCTCTCTTTCTACCTCTGAAAGTCCAATTACACTTAGATTTGACCTCTTGAAATAGTCACTCATCTCTTGAAGGTTTTGTTCTGTCTTTTTGAAGCTTCTTTTCTATGTTGTTGACAGTTTGGTTTAGTTCTATATTTTGGTCTTCAAGCTCTGAAATTATTTCTTCTGCTTTGCTAATTCTGCTTTTCATGCTTACCAGTTTGTTATTTACAAAGGAAGGAAGGAGGGGACATGAAGAAGGTGGAGAGAGAGAGGAGTAAGAGGGAAAACAGACAGATGTACCAACTAACAAATGAAGAGACACAAAGACAGAAAAGAATTAAAAAAAACTAAAACATGCAGACAATCATACAAACACACAAACCAACAAAAACCTCCCTATTGATGCATTCTTCCCATAACAAACAGGAAGTCTAAAGAAAAAAAAAACAATAAAATCACAGAAACAAAGCAAGTATGAAAATATTATCAAAAACGGAAAGAGAGAAAAAAATTCAAACAAAAAACCAATAAAATGATCAAAACAAACAGACAAAAAATAAAAATAAAAAATAAAAAAACAAGGAACCAAACTTGCTCTGAGGTCATTCTGTAAGTCCAACGTTTTCAGCTCTGATCTCTAGCTCTCAGTGCAGACTGATAGGGTTGCTCACAGCCTGGGTCAGATGCCCCAGGCCTACTGTGGAAGGAGGGTGAATCAAATCTAGACTCACCCGACTTGCTGCCTGTCAAGTCTGCCACTCAGATCTCTTTGTTTAACTCATCCTTTTTCTTTTTTCCTCTTTTATCTCTCTTCTTATTGCTATTGATAGTGTTTTAATACTAGCTTTGCCTCTGTTCATTTACTGATTTTTGTTTTTAATCCTTTGGACTTCATGCTTGTGTAAAGGAATTGTATCAATAAGGAGGATGATTGGCTTGTGTGACTGTATGATTGCCTGTATACTTTAGTTTTTGTTTTTTGTTTTTTTGTGTGTGTTTTTCTTCCTTACTCTTTCTGTTTTCATGTCTCTTTGCATTTATTAGTCGGTACATTTGTCTGTTTTTTCCTTTTACTCCTCTCACTCTCCACATTCCTCATCCTTCCCTCCACTCTTCCATCCCTTTCCTTTTTCTTACCACATTTTGTTTTCAGGGAGTAAACCTATTCCCCCCACTGCATGGACAGATTGTAAAGCAGTGGGAAGTAGGTTCCAGGATATTTATACACCTGTCGGTGAATACTGTGATCTGCAGATAGATTTTGAATCACAGCTTCCCCCTCAATTCAATCTCAATACTACAAAAAAAAAGGAAAATTCTCAACCTACAGTCAAGCTTCCGAAGTAAACAAAGCTAGAGGATTCACACAAGGAAGAATAGGAGATCAAGCAAACAGAAGTAACAGCAACTCTGCCACCCCTGAACAACAAAATTAAAGAAGAGAGGGAGGAAAAAGTGGGGAGGGAAATCTACACAAATGAAGAAAAACCAAAAGAAAAATTTAGGTCTCCCACAGACCCCTGGGAGGCTAAACACTGAGAAAACAGACTTCAGAATTCAAACAGTGATGAGCACCCAGAATGACTGGTCACATACTACAAACCCAGATATCAAGACACTAACAGAAAGATTAAAAAGAATTGAGGAGAGACAAAAGGAAAATAGGAAGGAGTTGACAATGGAGATAACAGCAGTAAAGAATACTGTGATTGAAATAAATAGCAAACTAATAAGCATGGAAAGCAGAATTAACCAAGCAGAAGAAAGAATCTCAGAGACTGAGAACCAAAATACAGAACTAACCCAAACTGTCTAAACCATAGAAAAGAAGCTTAAAAAGACAGAACAAAACCTTCGAGAAATGAGCGATTACTTCAAGAGACCAAACCTAAGGATAATTGGACTTTCTGAAGCAGAAAAAGAGACAGAGACAACCCTGGGACAAACATTCCATGAAATTATTCAAGAAAACTTCATTCATCTCATCCGTGACATGAAAATTCAAACGCAAGAGATTCAGAGAACCCCTGCAAGACAACAGAGAAGATCAACTCCCAGACACATAATAATTTACTTAAACAAAATAGGTATAAAATAAAAACTCCTAAAGTTAGTAGCAAGAGAAAAATGTCAGACTACCTAGCAGGGAAGACAAATTAGAATAGCAGCAGACTTATCTACAGAAACCCTTCAAGTTAGGAGAGCTTGGAACCCAATCTTCAAAATCCTCAAAGATAATCAATTTCAACCAAGAATAACCTAACCAGCTAACCTAAGCTTCTTCAGTGAGGGAGGATTAAAATCTTCCCCAGACATACAATCTCTAAAAACATATGCTGCCTCTAGTCCAGCCCTACAAGAACCACTTAAGAAAGTATTAAACACAGAAGAAAGGGGGAAAAGAACAACATTCTTCACAAGAGTGCAGGAAAAAGATTGAAAACACACATGAATCAACCCCAAAATCAAAAGAAACACAAAAAACAAACAGGAACAACACCTCCATGAGAACCCCATTACAGGGATAAACTCTCACATTTCAATAATTAGCCTGAATGTGAATGAACTAAATGCACCACTGAAAACACATAGACTGTCAAAATGGATAAAATACCATAAAGCAACAATATATTGTCTCCAAGAGACTCATCTCACCAGAAAGGACATTCATAGACTCAAAGAAAAAGGATGGGAAGCAAAATTTCAGGCAAATGGAACACAAAAGAAAGCAGGAGCTGCAATTTTAATCTCAGACAAAATACCCTTTAAGCTATCAAAAATTTAAAAACATGAAGAAGGTCACTATATAATGATAAAAGATTCAATCTATCAACAAGAAATATCCATCCTAAACATACATGCACCCAGCAAAGGAGTACCAAAGTTCATAAAGCAGCTTGTATGGAAACTTAAAAAAGAGATTGACCCTAACACTCTCACAGCTGAGGACTTTAATACCCCACTCACAACCCTGGACAGATCATCAAGACAAAAAACCAGCAAGGAGATCCCAGAAACTTGATAAGACTCTTGAACAAATGGACCTAATTGATATTTACAGAACACTCCATGCAATGACCACAGAATATACATTCTACGCATCACTGCATGGAATGTACTCCAAGATCAACCACATCATTGGCCATAAATCAAACATTAGCAAATTTCATAAGACTGAAATTTTGCCATGCACCTTCTCACGCCACAGAGGAATAAAAATAAACATTAACACCAGCAAGGTTCCTCCAAAACCCACAAAGACATGGACACTAAACAACTCCTAAGCAACTCCTAAGCAACTCCTGGGCCAATGATGAAATCAAAACAGAGATTAAAAGGTACCTGGAAACAAATGAAAATGAAGAAACATCTTACCAAAACCTCTGGGATGCCTTAAAAGCAGTAGTAAGAGGGGGAATTCATATCTTTACAAACACACATGAAGAAAATGGAAAGATCACAAGTTAACAGCCTAACAAGTCACCTAAGGAAGCTGGAAATGCAAGATCACCAAAACCCTAACTTCAGCAGAAGAATCCAGATCACTAAAATAAAAGCCCAAATCCAGGAAATCGAAGAAAAAAAGAAATACAAAAAATAAATGAAACAAAAAGCTCATTTTTTGAAAGGATTAAAGAGATAGATGGTCCCCTAGCCAAACTGACCAAGGAAAAGCCCAAATAAACTCAATCAGAAACAGAAAAGATGAATTCACAACTGACCCAGAAGAAATTCAAAAGATTATCAGAGACTACTATGTACAATTGTATAGAAACAAACTTGAAAACCTAAAGGAAATGGAGGACTTTCTGACATCACACAACCTCCCTAAGTTGGAAAAAGAAGACACTGAGACACTAAATAGACCAATAACAATCAAGGAAATTGATTATGTCATTAAAAAACTACTGACAAAAAAAAAACAACCCTGGAACAGATGGCTTTCCAGCAGAAGTCTACAAAACATACAAGGAGGAACTGACACCAATCCTGTTGAAACTATTCCAGATGATTGAGAAAGATGGAACGCTCCCCAAATCATTTTATTAAGCTAACATCACATTGACACCCAAATCAGGTAAAGACCCAACAAAGAAAGAGAACTACAGGCCGATATCTTTGACGAACATAGATGCTAAAATTCTCAACAAGATCCTAGCAAACCAGGTTAAACAACACTTCTCAAAAACCATTCTTCACGACCAAGTAGGCTTCATCCCTGGGATGCAAGGCTGGTTCAACATAGTAAGACCATAAACATAATTAAATACATCAACAGATGTAAAAACAAAAACCCCATGATTATATCATTAGATGCAGAAAAAGCTTTTGATACAATCCAGCACCCCTTCTTGATAAAAACCCGCAAACATCTAGGCATACGTGTAACATTCCTCAAAATAGTAAAAGCTATGTACGAGAAACCCACAACCAGCATACTCCTAATCAGACAGAAATTAGAATCATTTCTACTGAAAACTGGAATAAGATAAGGATGCCCACTCTCACCTTTCCTGTTCAACATAGTTTTGGAAGTCCTGGCTAGAGCAATCAAAGAAGAGAAGGCGAGCAGGCATATCCAGATAGGAAAAGAGGAAGTCAATTTATCTCTATTTGCAGATGGCATGATTGTATACCTTGAAAACCCAAGAGAATCTGTCAAAAACCTCCCGGCAGTGATAAAGGACTTTGGCAAAGTCTCAGGGTATAAAACAAAAGTACAAAAGACAATCGCATTTTTATACAGCAATAATAAACAACAGAAACCCAAATAAAAAACACAATTCCATTCACAATAGCCACACACAAAAATGAAATACCTTGGCAGCTTCCCAATCAGAGACATAAAAGATCTTTATAATAAAAACTACAAAACACTGCTAAAAGAAATCAAAGATGACACAAATGGAAAAACATTCCATGCTCATGGATTGGAAGAACCAACATTGTTAAGATGTCCATTTTACCAAAGGCAATCTACAGATTTAATGCAATACCCATCAAATTACCAGCAACATACTTCTTAGACCTAGAAAAAACATTACAGGAATTCATATGGAAACATAAACAACCAAGAATAACTAAAACAATCCTCAGCAAAAAAAAAAGCAGGATACCAGACTTTAAACTATACTATAAATCTACAATAATCAAAACAGCCTGATATTGGTACAAGAACGGGCATATAGACCAATGAAATAAAATTGAGATCCCAGAAGCAAAATGTTAATTTCTCAATCAACTCATCTTTGACAAAGCCTCCACCACCAACCACTGGGGAGAGGACAACCTATTCATTAAATAGTGCTGGGAAAACTGACTGACCACATGCAGAAGATTGAAACAGGACCCCTACTTATCCCCATACACAAAAATTAACTCTAAATGGATCACACACCTAAATGTAAACCTCAAACTGTAAGAACCTTAGAAAATGCAGGAGATACTATTATGGAAGTTGGAACTGGCAACCAATTCCTGATCAAAACCCAAAGTGCCTAGGCCATGAGAGATAAGATAGACAAGTGGGACCTCATTAAACTGACAAGCTTCTGCAAAGCCAAAGAAACCATCAAGAGAGCAGGGAGACAGCCCACAGACTGGGAAAAAATATTTGCCAGCTCCATGTCTGACAAAGGCCTAACATCAACGATCTACAAGAAACTCAAATGTGCTGAAAAGAAAATAACAAACAGCCCCATTACAAAGTGGGCAAAAGATATGAACTTCTCAAAAGAAGACATACAAGCAACCAGCAGGCACATGAAAAATGTTCAGCCTCACTAATCATCAAGGAGATGCAAACTAAAACTACACTGAGATACCACCTAACTCCAGTCAGAATGGCCATCATCACTAACTCAAAAAATAACAGATGCTAGAGAAGATGTGGCAAAAAGAGAACACTTCTACACTGTTGGTGGAAATGTAAACTAGTACAGCCTCTGTGGAAATGAGTATGGTGATTCCTAAAACTCCTAAAAATTGACCTTCCATATGATCCTGCAAACTTCCTACTGGGAATATACCTGGAAGGACTCAGGTCACTCTATAAAAAAGATACCTGCACATGTATGTTTATCGCAGCATTGTTCACAATAGCAAGAACATGGAACCAACCATGCTGCCCATCAAAAGAGGATTGGATAAAAAAAATTGTGGTACATATACACAATGACATATTATGCAGCCATAAAGAAGAACAAAATCATGAACTTCGCAGCAATGTGGATGAAATTAGAGCTTATAATACTGAGTGATCTCTCACAGAAACTAAGAGATGAGTATCACATGTTCTCACTCATGAGTGGACCTTGAACAACTACCATACTACTGCAGGAAAGGGATTGAAAGTAGCAGAAAACTGTGGGGAGGGAGGACGGGGAGGATAGCTGGAATTGACGGCAGGTGATATCCACCTAGGGAAGTGGAGGGGCACACTTCATCAATAAGGGTACTTGCACAATGAACATTTGTATACCTAACCCTGAATTGTACCCCACAATTTCAAAATAAAAATTTTTTTAAAAAAAGAATGCTTCATATCCTTTGATCTGGTAAGTCCACCTCTAGAAAGTCATGTTAAAGGGGGAAATAATAAAATATTATCAAAAGTATTTATGTAAGCATAAGATCATCACGAATTGGTTTATACTAGAAAAAATTAGAAACAACACAAATATCCAACAATAGAGAATTGGATAAATAAAAATTAAGTATTTACAAACCAGAATTTTAAAAACCAAGATTTTGAAAAACAAAAATATGAAAATAGGTATAATCTACTGATGCAAAAATCTATAAAATTATAAGATTCTAATTATTTTTATTAATATATTTAAATATAATTTTTCTTAAGAAATAAGGATTTATTGAGATGACAGAAAAGTTCCTACAGTGGAGGGAACCCGAGGGGGTTGCCTAAATATAAATATTTTTTAAGAAGACAGAGGGGATATATTCTATGCTTTTTTTTTCATAATCAATATTTTGTATTATGATAATGTGGGGTACAGTCAAGGGTTAGGTATACAAATATGCTTTGTTCAGGCACCCTTGTTGATAAGAGGTGTCTCCCCATCCCCAGACAGATATTTACTACCTTTAATCCCATCTTCCATCCCCTCCCCACCATAGTTTCCCACCACTGTCAGTCATTTTCTTATAGTATTACGTTGGATGTTCAAGGTCCACTATATGAGTGAGGACATGTGATACTCAGATCTTTGTTTCTGTGAGAGATCATTCAGTATTATAGACTCCATTTCCATCCAGGTTGCTGCAAAATTCATGATTTAGGTCTTTTTTATGGCTGTGTAGCATTCCATCATGTATATGTACCACATTTTTAAAAATTCAGTCCTCTTTTGATGGACAGCATGATTGCTTCCAGGTTCTTGCTATTGTGAACAATGCTGTAATAAACAAATATGTGCAGGTATCTTTTTTATAGAGTGATTTGAGTTCTTCAGGATATATTCCCAGTAGGGGGATTGCGGGGTCATATGGGAGGTCAATATTTAGAGCTTTTAGGTATTGCCATACTGTTTTCCACAAAGGTTGCACTAGTTTGCACTCCCACCAACAGTGTAGAAGTGTTCCCTTTTCACCACACCCTCTCCAACAACTGTTATTTTTTGAGTTATTGATAACTGTCATTCTGACTGGAGTTAGGTGGTATCTCAGTGTGGTTTTGATTTGTATCTCCCTGATGATAAGTGAAGTTGAACATTTCTTCATGTGTCTGTTGGCTGCTCGGATGTCTTCCTTTGAGAAGTGTCTGTTGATATCTTTTGCCCATTTTATAATGGGGTTGTTTATTCTTTTCTTTTCAGCATGTTTGAGTTCCTTGTAGTTCCAAGACGTTAAGGCTTTGTCAGACCTGGAGTTGACAAATACTTTTTCCCAGTCTGTAGGCTGTCTCCCTGCTCTCTTTATAGTTTCTTTGGCTTTGCAGAAGCTTGTCACTTTAATGAAGTCCCACTTGTCTATCTTCTCTCTTATGGCCTGTGGGTTTCAGGTTTTGTTCAGGAATTGGATGCCAGTTCCAATTTCCATGAGGGTATATCCTTCATTTTCTAAGGTTCTATGGTTTGAGGTTTTACATTTAGGTCTCTGATCCATTTAGAGCTAATTTTTGTGTATGGGGATAGATAGGGGTCCTATTTCAATCTTCTGGTCAGCCAGTTTTCCCAGCACCATTTACTGAATAGGTTCTTCTCTCCCCAGTGGTAGGTGGTGGAGGCTTTATCGAAGATGCGTTGGTTGAGAAATTGAGGTTTTGCTTCTGGAATCTCAATTCTATTCCATTGTCCTATATGCCTGTTCCTATACCAATACCAAGCTGTTTTGATTATTGTAGCTTTATAGTAAAGTTTGAAGTCTGGTAATGTGATACTACCTGCTTTGTTTCTTTTGTTTTTTGTTTTTTGTTTTTTTGCTGAGGATTGTTCTGGCTATTCTTGGTCATTTGTGTTTCCATATGAATTCCTGTGTTGTTTTTTCTAGGTCTGAGAAGAATGTTGCTGGTAATTTGATGGGTGTAGCATTAAATCTGTAGATTGCCTTAGGTAGGATGGACATATTCACAATGTTGATTCTTCCAATCCATGAGCATGGGATATTTTTCACTTGTTTGTGTCATCATTGATTTCTTTGAGCAGAGTTTTGTAGTTTTCATTGTAAAGGTCTTTCACATTTCTGGTTAGGAAGAGGCCAAGGTATTTCATTTTTTTGTGTGGCTATTGTGAATGGAATTGTGATTTTTATTAGGGTTTCTGTTTGTTTATTATTGGTGTAAAGAAAGGCAATTGTCTTTTGCACATTTATTTTATATCCTAAGACTTTGCCAAAGGCCTTTATCAGTGTAAGGAGGTTTTTTACAGATTCTCTTGGGTTTTCAAGATACACAATCATCTCATCTGCAAAGAGAGATAACTTGACTTCCTCTTTTCCTATTTTGTTACCCTTGATTGCCTTCTCTTCTCTAATTGCTCTACCCAGGACTTCCAATACTATATTGAAAAGGAAGGATGAGAGTGGACACCCTTGTCTTGTTCTAGTTTTCAGGGGAAATGATTTCAATTTTTGCCCATTTAGGAGTATGCTGGCTGTAGGTTTCTCATATATGGTGTTTACTATTTTGAGGTGTGTTCCCTGTATGCCTAGATATGTGAGGGTTTTTATCAAGAAGGGGTGTGGGTTTTTATCAAAAACTTTTTCTGCATCTAATGATATAATCATGTGGTTTTTGTTTTGACATCTGTTGATGTATTTAATTACATTTATGGTTTTATGAATATTGAACCAGCCTTGCATCCCAGGGATGAAGCCTACTTGGTCATGATGGATGATTTTTGAGATGTGTTGTTGAATCCGTTTTGCTAGGATCTTGTTGAGAATTTTAGCATCTATGTTCACCAAAGATATTGGCCTGTAGTTTTCTTTCTTTGTTGGGTCTTTACCAGGCTTGGTTGTCAATGTGATGTTAGCTTCATAAAATGATTTGGGGAGAGTTCCATCTTTCTCAATCATCTGGAATACCTTCCATAGGATTGGTATCAGCTCCTCTTTAAATGTCTTGTAGAATTCTGCTGGAAAGTCATCTGGTTCAGAGCTTTTTTTTTTTTTTTGTAGATAGTTTTCTTACTATGTAGTCAATTTCTTTGATTGTTATTGGTCTGTTTAGGGTCTCAATTTCTTCTTGTTTCAACCTAGGCAAGTTGTGTGATGATATAAAGTCCTCCATTTCCTTGAGGTTTTCAAGTTTGTTTCCATACAAGTGTACATAGTAGTCTCTGATGGTCTTTTGTGTTCCTTCAGGATGAAATGTGACTTCATTTTTTTGTGTTTCTGATTGTGTTTATTTGGGCTTTTCCTCTTTTTCTTGGTCAGTCTAGCTAGGGGACCATCAATCTTGTTTATCCTTTTGAAGAACCAGCTTTTTGTTTCATTGATTTTTTGTATTATCTTTTTGTCTTCTATGTCCTGGATTTGGGCTTTTATTTTGGTGATCTGAATTCTTCTGCTGAAATTAGGGTTTTGTTGGTCTTGCTTTTCCAGCTTCCTTAGGTGTCTTGTTAGGCTATTAATTTGTGATCCTTCCATTTTCTTCATGTGTGTTTGTAAGATATAAATTCCCCCTCTTACTACAACTTTCATGGCGTCCTAGAGATTTTGGTAAGATATTTCTTCATTTTCATTTGTTTCCAGGTATCTTTGAATCTCTGTTTTGATTTCATCATTGACCCAGGAGTTGTTTAGCATCATGCTGTCTAGTGTCCATGTCTTTGAGGTTTTGGGGGGGGACCTTGCTGGTGTTAATGTTTATTTTTATTCCACTGAGAAGGCATGGTAAAATTTCAGTCCTTTTAAATTTGCTTGTGCTTGATTTATGGCCATGTATGTTGTTGATCTTAGAGTACATTCCATGTGGCGATGAGTAGAATGTGTATTCTGTGGTCTTTAGATGGAGGGTTCTGTAGGTATCAATTAAGTCCATTTGATCAAGAGTCACATTGAGGTTTCGGATCTCATGGCTGATTTTTTGTGAGTGGGGTATTAAAGTCCCCAGCTATGATGGTATTGGAATCAATGTCTTTTTTTAGTTTTCCTAGGAGCTGCTTTATGAAAGTCGGTGCTCCTATGTTTGGTGCATATATTTTTAGGATGGATATTTCTTGTTGATGGATTGAACCTTTTATCATTATGTAGTGGCATTCTGTATCTTTTTAAATTTTTTATAGCTTAAAGGGTATTTTGTCTGAGATTAAGATCGTGACTCCTTCTTTCTTTTGTGTTCCATTTGCCTGATAATTTGTTTCCCATCCTCTTACTTTGAGTTTGTGAGTGTCCTTTCTAGTGAGGTGAGTCTCTTGAAGGCAATAGATTGTTGCCTAGTGATATTTTACCCAATTTGCCATTTTATGTCTATTCAGTGGTATATTTAGTCCATTCACATTCAAATTAATTATTGAAATGTGAGAATTGATCCCTATTATAATGTTCTTACAGAGTTGTTCTTCTTCCTGTTGTGTTGTCTTTCTTTTGGTTTTAGAGTTGGATCATGTGTGTTTTTAATCTTTTGCCTATACTCTTGTGAAGAACATTATTGTTCTTTTTTCCTTTTCTTCTTTGTTCAATACTTTCTTAAGTGTTTCTTGTAGAGGTGGTGTGGTGGCAGTGTATCTTCTTAGGGATTGGATATCTGGGAAAGATTTCAATTCTCCCTCACTGATGAAGCTTAGCTTGGCTGGGTAGGTTATTCTCGGTTGAAATTGTTTATCTTTTAGAACTTTGAAGATAGGGCTCCAAGCCCTCCTAGCCTGGAGGGTTTCTGTAGATATATCTGCTGCTATTCTAATTGGTCTTCCCTGGTAGGTAGACTGACCTTCTTCTCTTGTAGCCTTTAGGATTTTTTCTTTTATACCTACTTTGTTTAGGTGAATTATATGTGTCTGGGAGTTGGTCTTCTCATTTGTTGTCTTGCAGGGGTTCTCTGAATTCCTTGTGTTTGAATTTTTTCATCATTGATGAGATGAGGGAAGTTTTCTGAATGATTTCATGAAATGTTTGCTCCAGTGTGACCTCCTTTTGTCTCTCTGCCTCAGGAAGGCCAATTACTCTTAGGTTTGGTCTCTTGAAGTGATCATTCATCTATTGATGGTTTTGTTCTGTCTTTTTGAGCTTCTTTTCTATGCTTTTGACAGTTTGGGTTAATTCTGTGTTTTGGTCTTCAAGCTCTGAGATTCTTTCTTCTGCTTGGCTAATTCTGCTTTCCATGCTTATTAGTTTTCTCCTATTCTTCTTTGTATGCCCTCTTACTTTGTTCAATTCTGGAGTTGCACTGTAGGCTTGGGGTGGTCCTTTTTGCAGTTTTGAGATTTACTTAAGGGGGGAGCTGTGATTCAAAATCTATCTACAGGTCCTGGTATCTGCTGACAGGTGTGTGGATTATCTGAGACCCACTTCCCACTGCCTTGGAATCTGTCCATGCAGTGGGGCTGTAGGTTTACTCCCTGAAATAAATGAGGTTAGCAGAGGGAAGAGAATGGAGCAGACAGTGGGAGGAAGAGGAAGGTGGAGAGATAGATGAGTAAGGGGGGAAACAGACAAGTGTATCAACAAATGGAGAGAGAGACCTAAACTGAAACAGATAAAAACAATAGAGCATGGCTACAGACTAAACAGCTCCCATACAAAAAAAAAATTTTAAACATATGATGATGCTAACATACAAGCTAACCAACCATCTTATTGGTATGCTGTTCCTCTACACAAAGATATGGTTTACAGAGAGGAGAAAAGAGAAGAAAGGGAAGAGAAAAAAAAGGGGGAGCAAAGCAAGAGGAATAGAATCAAGTCATTAAACTAACAGAACAAATCGAGCACACTCTGAGACTTTCATTTAAGTCCAATGTCCTTTCAGCTCTGATTTCTAGCTGTCTTCTCAAGCTGGTAAATTACTTCACAGTTGGAGTCAGTTGCCCCTGGCCTGCTATGAAGGACAGTTCAGATCACCGTCAGTTCACCACTCAAATCTGGCCTGTGTTTGTTTTTCAAGCTTGTTTTTCCTGTTTTGGTGTTTTTATCTTGAATCGCCAGCAGTTGGTGCTATCTCAGCTGCTCGCTCCAGAGGGGGTGGAATTGTACAGGAGCCAGAGATGGAAACCTGCCTCAGGGCACACAGGAGTAGACCCATGGCCGGCAGGATGTCAAGGTGGCAGCAGAGGTGGCAGCGATCCCAGTAGACCTTGCCTGCAGGGACTTCAAGGACTGAAGTTGTGGATCACCTCAGGCACGGGTGGTGCGATGCACTATGGCTGCCATGGAGGCCGTGGCAGCACCCTGGTAGCTGCTGTGTCTGCAGCTGCAGTGGTTGTCCAGACCTCTATGATGCCCCAGTGGTGGCAACAGCCAAGCTCCATGTGAAGAGCAGGCTGCCGACGTTGGGTTCTGCAGCTGCCGGGGAGAGAGCCAGAGACCCTCTGCATTCTCCTTTGCAGAAGGTCTCATAGACCAGGCTGATCCATCATCATCTTACTGGAAGTCCAGATTTTTTTTTTTAAGGTTCCATTCTTGACATTGTGTCATTATATATCTCAGGTCAGCACTTGACCTCCAAATATTGATATAGGCATACGCTAAAAAAACCCTAAGACAAATTAGGTGTCTTGTGAGAGGAAATCTTTAATTTGGAAATCCACTTTGTTCACTAAAGTTGATAGTGGTTCAGATATTTCTGTTGGCATCTGACCATCACTGGCTCCTTCCCTAGTGAAAACTGAATCAGTGACAGCCTGTCATATGTGTACTACATGTGAAGCCACATAAAGACACTGGAGATAGATATTTTCATCCCACTCTTGTAGACGAGAAGCAGGCTTAGACAAACTGAGTGACTTTTCCAGGGGTGCACTGCAGCATTTGATATACTTTCTATATCAAACATCTGTTCAGCAGTCTGGTGAGGTCAGTGATAGCAATTTCCTCCAGGCCCTATGCACACTGGGAGCAGCAGCCCTTGACCCTGGATGTGCATAGGAGTCACATGCACTATAGTGAGAATCTGGTCCTGGCCCAGCCCAGTCAGTCAGTCAGTCTTTGGGGTGAAGCCCTGGGAACTTTTTTTTAAATTCCCAAGTAAATCACATATGCAACCAGTTTGAGAACGTCCAGTCTGGAAAAAATGTTTAATTAATATTAACATTTTGAATAGTACATGAGGAAGGAACCCTGCCCCCAAATGGAATTTTTTCTTGAGGGCAGACCCTTTGAAATACAGGTTTCCTCCACTAGGTAAGTGTTCTAGGAACCCATAGCCGTCAGTGTACCAGCTAATGTTGTTGTGAGAGGCTGTGTTTGACTTCAGTGAATTTCATTTTTAAGGAGGGGGGAATTTTTTTCAAGCATTTGCCCATATCATGATGGATGATTTACAAGAGCACCTGCCCACGCTGCATTAAATGTTCAGCAGTTTTGGACCAAAAATGGCATGATCCCTGTACTCCACTCTTCCTATTCTCCTGATGTTGCCCTGAGTGACATTTTTTTATTTGATGAAAAAAGATTCAAAGGGAAATGTTCTGCCAGCATGGAAGAAGTGAAATGAAAAACAGCAGATTAGAGCAGTTTGGAAGATGGTGGCCAGTCAGTCAAACTATGTGAGTTCCTGTGTGAGTGAGTGAGAGTATGGAAATATTTTGTGTACATGCTGGTGAGTAAGTGAGCATGTGAGTAGCTGAATGAGCAAAGGCTAGAGAACTGGTGGCCGGGGATCTCCTGATGCAGTGGCTGGTGCCACAGCTACTCAGTTTGGACCAAGTAATTCCCTCCTGGGATGCAGAAGCCAAGCACCATTTTTAAAAATCAACAAAACCTTTCCTGGGAAGGAAATGCTGGGAGAGACTGACTAAGTGGGAGCTTGTGAGCAAGTGGCCAGGGGCATCCTGGTGCAGCAGCTGGTGCTACAGCTTCTCTGCTTGGTCCCTGGTGCTTCCCAGGTCACAGAAGCCAAGCACATTTTTTTTTAAATGGACAAAAGTTTTCCTGCAAAGAAGTGGTGGGGTGAATTACTGGCTCCAGGCTTTGCCTCACCACTTTAGCACCTGGCCAGAACCTGGCAGCAGGGGCTGTGGAGGGAGCCCAGAGGCAGAGTCCCACAGAAAAGGACAAGACGGGCACCCTGCTACCATCTTGAAGGTGGAGCAGGAAAGTGCTCTGACTTGCATACCAAGGAGCAATAGACCCGATCTCTGTGACTGGTAGGTCAACTACTCAGAGGTTGATCGTGGACCAGAGGAAATATACTGAAAGCACAAACTTCAGAGAGACTTGAAGAGCAGAGTCCTAGACACCTGGGGGACAAAGGGCATAGCCAGAAAAGCAAGAGAAAGAACTCCAAAAAGTTCTGTGGTGAGTCTGGGGCTGACACAAACCTCCTCCTCCTCAGCAATCCTCTGAACATCAGATCCATACAGCTGTGCCACGACTGAGAGGGACAAACTCATGGGGAATCTGGACATCATTTGCAGTAGGAGAAGTCCATTCCAGGATAGGACTGGTTGAGGCACCCCCCGTGAGTACATACCTGGGGAAGAGACAATACTGCACATCCCCAGTGGAGGGGATTTCCCTGTCCATATGAGAGTGGCAGGGGAGGACAACAGTCCTACACACACCCCACTGATCCTCCTCCTTCCCTACTCTGGACACTGGGGAGACAGTGAAAGAGGTGAAAGCTCTGCAGGAGAGAGCAGATGAGAGAAACCATTACAGAACCTGCCACAAGAGGGCAGGGTTTTTTGGGGGGTTTTTTACCTTATGAATTTTTCAAAATTTTTTGATTGTTTGTTAGTTCATCTATTTTAAAAATATTTTTCCTTTGTGCGTAAATGTGTATGTGAGGACTTGATCTGTATTCGCCCCTTTTTTCTTTTCTTTTTCTTTCTTCTTTTGTTATTTGTTTACTGTTAATGTGTGTTTGTGAATGACTGAGTGTTCATCTTTCTGTTTTCTGTATTTGTTGGGTTGTTTTTGCTCTTCTGTTCTTCTTTTTTATTTTTATTTTTAGTTTAAGGTGTGTGTCAATATATGTGTGAGGGTTACATCTGAATTCCTTTGACTGGCTTTTTTTTTTCCTGGTCTTTTTTTCTTCTTTATTCATTTTGTGCTAGATGTGTGAGTGTGCTTAGTTTTCCATGTTTTTTGTTATTGTTGTTTTATTTCAGTTTGCTGTTATTGCAGTTTGCTTTGGGGTATGTGTGTATGTCTCTCTCTCTCTCTCTCTCTCTGTGTGTGTGTGTGTGTGTGTGTGTGTGTGTGTTTTCAATTGTTTTTTGCTTTGGTTTCTGCTTTCATTGTTCTGTGTTTGATTGTCTGTTTTCCTTTTCCTTTTTTAAAATTCTTGTCCATTTTATTTCATTCTATTTTCTCTGTGCTCTTTATGCCTGTCACTGTATCTTGGACTCAGGGGGTACACACATACACACTGAGTCATCATATAGAGTGATGGTGGGGAGTGGGTCTCAGAGAACACATACCAAATCAGTGAACATTGTCATTTGCAAGTAGTTTCTGAATCCTAGCTCACCATCCACTATTTTATTCGACTTTCAAAATTACAGGAGACAGCAAAACCTCCCACCCACAGTCCTGTTTCAAAATAGAACAAACCCAGAGCCCAGATAAGAGAAGAATAGAGGGCTGGGCAAACATCAGCAGGAAAACCCTCTCCCACTGACACTGAATTATGGAACTAGAGAGAAAAGTAAGAGATCTGTCACAAAAGAGGGAAAACCAACAGAAGACCACAGATAATTTCAAGCCAAAACAATCCTTAGTAAAAGAAACCAAGCAGGGAGCGTCATACTTCCAGATTTCAAACTTTACTATAAGGCTACAGTCATCAAAACAGCCTGGTATTGGTACAAGAACAAGCAGATAGACCAATGGAACAGGTTAGAGAACCCAGAAGCAAAGTCTCAATTTCTCAACCAACTCATCTTTCACAAAGCCTCCAACAACAACCACTGGGGAGAGGAGAATCTATTCAGTAAATGGTGCTGGGAAAACTGACTGATCACATGCAGAAGATTGAAACAGGACCCCTACCTATCACCACACACAAAAATTAACTCTAAATGGATCAAAGACCTAAATGTAAAACTTCAAACTATAAGAATTTTAGAAGATGCAGGAGACCCTCTTATGGAAGTTGGAACTGGCAACCAATTCCTGATCAAAACCCCAAGTGCGCATCCCATAAGAAATAAGATAGACCGGGCTCGGTGGCTCAGCCTGTAATCCCGCGCCTTTGGGAGGCTGAGGTGAGTGGATTGCCTAAGCCCATGGGTTCAAGATCCACCTGGGCAGTAAGACCTCATCTCTACAATAAATCAAAAAATCAGCCAGGCGTGGTAG